>NW_021940750.1:20735126-20796270 GCF_001715985.3 Manacus vitellinus
AACCCCGGCGAAGGGCTGGGAATATGGGAAAGTGATCGGGTGCGCAGCGAAACAGGTTACGAGGAGGGTGTTGTAAGTGTAGCAGAGCGTAAGAGCATTGGGATGCCGTGGGGAATGTCTGCCTGAATAGCAACGCCTCAATTGCCTCGAATAGCAAAGAGCAGGGCGCCTCATGGTGCGATTCCAGCATTACTCACCCCAAGGATCAGGCACTTCCCCACCCAGTTACATATGACCAGGAAATTACAGGCTGCGCTGCTCCCCGCCCTGCCTGAGTGGCTGCCATATCATATGATACACACCAGAGCAGCGTGTCTGATGAAACAACACAGCAACGTGTGCTAGTGAAACGTTAATGCTTTGTGGAATACATGGGTTTGGCTGGGTCATTTGGTATCTTGAATGCATGCTCCCTCTTGTACATCTTGCCATTAATTAAAATACTGGGTAAAAATGAAATCCTGGTCTTCCTTTACACTCTCTGTTACTGCTCTTCCTCTAGTAGACTCCACAGCCAGCCTCCTTGTGTGGCTTAGGTGTTGCAATTACTCACTCTCTTGCTCCATCCATCCCATTTGTGGACAGACTTTAATTTTTCTTCACACCCAGTATTCACAAGATCTTTCTGCATCTCTCATCTTTATTACTATAGAAGTCACATCCCAGATCTGATATGCACCTCTCCTCCCTGCAGTACATGGCAAATGGAGCTACAAAGGTCATATTTGCAGCTCACTATCTCATCCCTGGCTTGAATTTATCCATTACTTCCTACTTAACTGTGTTTAAGGAACTTGTTACAATGAAAGTCACCTGTGGAAGACTGCCCATCTATCTTTTCCAGCATGCTTCTCCCTGTCTTCTCCACTAATAATGTGAGCTTTCGCTAGCCATGCCAGTCTCTTCACACTCTTTCATGCCAACTCTCTAATACCTCTCTGTTCCACCTTTTGCAGCAGCATCTCCGCTCAGGTCAGCTTTCTGCAACTGGGAAAATTGCAAGGATAATGGAAAGTGCTGTTGAACTGGGCAGAGCCAGGAACTGAACTGCTCAGTGTATGCAGCTATGTCCCTGTAAGACACAGGACCCTCAACAGAAGTTACAAAGGCTGCTAAAGACCTGAAAGAAATCATGGTGCACCTCATGTTTATGTTATACAGTCCCAGGAGTTGTGAGAGATTAACAGCTGGCAAATGATGGCATACGTGGAACAAGTTCTCTCCTGGCACTGCAGGGCAAAGTATAAGAAGAAAATGTGGGGTTTAGTACAGGCACATTTAAACCATATGAAGAAGACCTGTGTTTTTGGAATGCCACGTCCTCCTCCATGTCTGGAACATGTCCTAGTTGGTGACTGAGATCTCTGTTGTTTATAGGCAATGATTTCTCAGAAACAAATCAACTAAATGAACAAACTGGGTGATAAAGTAGACCTGAGAACTGCATTGTCCTCTTCAGAGTCATAAAAATTCATCCCTTTTACAATTGCTGAGTGCTTTGCCAATATCATGCCAAGGTGAGAGCGGTGGGGGGAAGGGAAAGATATTGAAAAGGAAAATAAATAGGCGAGGTAAACAGTGCTGCTGCTGCTGCTGCAGCAGCAGCCGTGGTTGCCATGGCTACTGGGGTGAAGAAGAGAGGAGGAGGAGGAGGGAGGCGGATTGATCGATAGTCCTGTGCTGGCTCATCTGGCTTCCATCCACGTGCTACTACAGAGGGAGAGAAAATCAAAGAGCCACACACAGGGTGGCCAGGTCTCCGATTCGATACATGGCACCAGCTTGATCAATAGCTTGTTGGAAGGAGGGTAATTGACTCCCCTTCTACCCAGGAGAAAGCGGTGTGGCGACAGAGGTGTGTTCGTTAGCTACTGATTCTCAGCTCTACTTTATTACCAGCTTGTTCATTTAGTTGATTTGTTTGTTTGCTTGTTTGAGATCCCTCTTCAGTCTGCTTTCTCCCTGTACCTGCCAAAGATGAGCACCAGCTGCTGGAGCAGAGCCAGAACTGCCACAAATTTCTGAGTTGCTTTCCCTCTTCTCTCCTTTCTCCTTTCCTTGCTTATACTGGGGTTTTTATCTCCTAGTGGCAAAGGTTTTGACAGAGAAAGCTGGAAACAAGGACAGCCTTTTCTTATGGGATTTCTAGAGCTTCCTTTTCTGGCTGGGTCTGGAGGAACATAATTATGGTTCATCTGAACACAAGGAGCACAATAGCCCCCCCAAAATTAAATAATTAGGTCTATTTTTGCACCTCACAAACCAAGTGCATTATAGGAGAGATTTACAATTATTATTTTTGTAAGTCTGCCATTCTCCAGAGGAATTATCTGTAGAGAGTGACTAGATGATGCTATCAGAAAGACAAAAAACAAAGGCAGGAAATCAGGAGGAAGTTGGGGAGGAAGATGAAGATGCAGAAAACCAGATATTTCCAAGGAAATTACAAACTCATGAAGTACTGAGATAGTGTAGGCTAATCCTTCATTTCTACCTAGACATCGGCAGGGAACCCTGGCACATGGTACCTGTTTGACCTTGAGGCAGGCAATGCTGTATTTTTTAAACAAGCCTGTATGATACAACTAAGTTCACTCTCATGCTGAATAAGCTTCTGTAAGGCATTTTCCAACACAACACAGGGGAATTTGAGTGGCAAAACCAGGACTTAATGTTTTGTATCTTCTATCAAAGCAAGCAGCGCAAACCTTCCTATCACCTCCCTAAGGCACTAAGAATCTAATTGACTTCAACACGGAAAAGACAATGCCACTTTGTGTGGTGCAACACCCATCAGCAAACTGAGCATAAAATGGTAAATCTAGACTCTGAGATGCTCTGGAAGGCAAGAACCATCTGTTTGCTCTATACTGGTCTATTGTCCAGCTTGCTGGAGTCCTGGTCTACAATGAGCATTTAGGCATATAGTAATAATAAGAGCAGCAGTGTCCATTGCTGGATAATTGATATTGCTTTGTGGAGCAACCAGACCCTTAGGCTAAGAAGAGGCAAACACACAAGAAATATCACTTCTTTCAGTTCCCTGGATTTTTCTTGGAGCTAGCCCATGTAAATGCACTGATGTTGAATTTTATTTAGCTTCTGAATTAAAAATGAAAACTCATTTGCTTGGAATTCTGCTTTTCTTAAGTTAGTTGGCTGCACTCCAGCTCTCAGGGCTTGTGCTTTTAAGGTCTGATCCAAATCCCAGAGAAGTCACTGAAAATTGCTCCACTGATTTTAATGAGTCAAACCACTGCATAAGGAGTAAGCTATAATCTCTTCAGGCCTTTTTTTGTTATTTCTTTTACATGCTTTGAAGCACTAGCAGGTGTATCTCACAGACACTGGATGTAAATCACAGTAGGAAGAGGGGGCTGTGTGAGCACAACTGCTCCCTGTTGCATAACCTAGAAGACGCAGGTTAATTCAGGTGATGCTAACAGGGTAGGGACTACAGCTCTTTTCACTCCCCAGTATGTCTTCCTCTGGAAATATTTACAAACCACCGAAAGATGCCTCTGTGCCCTGCAGAATATTTTCCTTTGGTTCCTTTGTGATTGGGAAAATAAGAGCATCCTAACCTCTGGGCATAATTTATAGCAGAAATAAATAGCAGGATGACAGAACAGCTCTCAAGTAAATTACTGCAAATATTCACCTGCCAGTTCTCCAGAGAAAGCAGGCAGGTAGGTGAGCCAGAATTGAGTCAGACTAAAAGCCTTGGAGGAATAGAGTAGTTTCTTCTAGTCATAAAGGAACAAAAAGTGTTTGCAGCACCTGCAGGCTGTTTCCTCTCTTCAAGAAATCCAGAAGGTTGGACAAAATATTATAGTGACAATGGAACAGCCTGTAGTCAAATTTGCACTTGGGCAAGATAAATAAAAGGACATATAGTATTCAACATGCCTGTACTACCTGCTAACAAGAAGCATATCTATTTGCTGAGTCATTGTGCCTGACACAGACTGAAAAAGTAAAGGGAAATATGGAAGACATTGGAAAGGCAGGATGGATCTCTTACGCATCAGTAGGATTCCAGAGATCATCTCACTGAGTCTTCCTGTTTCTTATGCCAATTCAAGGTCCTGGGTACTGAAATGTAGTTTAAATCTGGGAAGAATGAGGTAGTCCAAATGCTCTGTGAGTGTATGTGCAAGGGGAATGATGTAACACACAAAGAGTTTATGTCTTTCTCAAAAGAGACCTTCCTTAAAGGTCTCTCTAAGGCTACATGGGGAGCTGTAGCTCTGCATTACACCTGCTTCTGCATTATTGTACTTTGACAGCTCTATCAGGGGCCCTGAAGATAGGTAAAGCACAGGATAATGCTAACACAAAGGATCCTGTATCCTAAAAAAGTGAGAAAAACAATGGCCATCTGCACTAGGTGAAAGGTATCAATGCAGCTGTTCTGTGCTGCACACCATAATTCTTTACCTGAGGCCTTGAAACAAGGATCATACAGCAAATCCATGAGTGTCTAGCACAGAGTTGTCTGACTGGCCATCTGTAGGCTGCAATCAGGCCTTGACGTTTTCCTTTCAATGCCATCTAGGCAACAGAAGAGCTAGGGAAAGGTGGTTAAAAAATCCCTTTAAAGCCATTTTTAGTTAATTCCTGCAAACTCTAGCCACAGGCTCTGCAATTGCTTTTGTGTCCAGCTAGGAGGGAGAGGATAGTCTGGGAAGTTGCTTCTGACTGTACCTGCAGTCATCACAGCATCCACAAGGCATTTGAGAGAAGAGAGTGCTGACTTTGGGTCCTTTAGCACTGGGAAAACTGAATGCCTTGGTGAAAACTGTTCTAGGGAAACACAGTGAACAGAGTGCATAAGAGGTTCATCTGCTTTTAGAAGAGCAGCCAGTGGGCACGACAGACTGAGAACCAAGGCTTTATGAGAACCTGCTGATATACATTGGGACAAGTCTTGCAGGATAATTTATAGCAGAAATAAATAGCAGGATGACAGAACAGCTCTCAAGTAAATTACTGCAAATATTCACCTGCCAGTTCTCCAGAGAAAGCAGGCAGGTAGGTGAGCCAGAATTGAGTCAGACTAAAAGCCTTGGAGGAATAGAGTAGTTTCTTCTAGTCATAAAGGAACAAAAAGTGTTTGCAGCACCTGCAGGCTGTTTCCTCTCTTCAAGAAATCCAGAAGGTTGGACAAAATATTATAGTGACAATGGAACAGCCTGTAGTCAAATTTGCACTTGGGCAAGATAAATAAAAGGACATATAGTATTCAACATGCCTGTACTACCTGCTAACAAGAAGCATATCTATTTGCTGAGTCATTGTGCCTGACACAGACTGAAAAAGTAAAGGGAAATATGGAAGACATTGGAAAGGCAGGATGGATCTCTTACGCATCAGTAGGATTCCAGAGATCATCTCACTGAGTCTTCCTGTTTCTTATGCCAATTCAAGGTCCTGGGTACTGAAATGTAGTTTAAATCTGGGAAGAATGAGGTAGTCCAAATGCTCTGTGAGTGTATGTGCAAGGGGAATGATGTAACACACAAAGAGTTTATGTCTTTCTCAAAAGAGACCTTCCTTAAAGGTCTCTCTAAGGCTACATGGGGAGCTGTAGCTCTGCATTACACCTGCTTCTGCATTATTGTACTTTGACAGCTCTATCAGGGGCCCTGAAGATAGGTAAAGCACAGGATAATGCTAACACAAAGGATCCTGTATCCTAAAAAAGTGAGAAAAACAATGGCCATCTGCACTAGGTGAAAGGTATCAATGCAGCTGTTCTGTGCTGCACACCATAATTCTTTACCTGAGGCCTTGAAACAAGGATCATACAGCAAATCCATGAGTGTCTAGCACAGAGTTGTCTGACTGGCCATCTGTAGGCTGCAATCAGGCCTTGACGTTTTCCTTTCAATGCCATCTAGGCAACAGAAGAGCTAGGGAAAGGTGGTTAAAAAATCCCTTTAAAGCCATTTTTAGTTAATTCCTGCAAACTCTAGCCACAGGCTCTGCAATTGCTTTTGTGTCCAGCTAGGAGGGAGAGGATAGTCTGGGAAGTTGCTTCTGACTGTACCTGCAGTCATCACAGCATCCACAAGGCATTTGAGAGAAGAGAGTGCTGACTTTGGGTCCTTTAGCACTGGGAAAACTGAATGCCTTGGTGAAAACTGTTCTAGGGAAACACAGTGAACAGAGTGCATAAGAGGTTCATCTGCTTTTAGAAGAGCAGCCAGTGGGCACGACAGACTGAGAACCAAGGCTTTATGAGAACCTGCTGATATACATTGGGACAAGTCTTGCAGGAGTCATTGCAGCTCTCAGATTTCCTTCAAATCCACAAAATGTGCCAGTGGCTTAATTCCATTTACCTCAGCCCCAAGAGTGTGACTCATGACCTGGAGCACACAACATGCTCAGCTAAAAGTCTGTTCCTGAACAAGCAACTGTCTACATCCTGGGTATCCGACATTCCACCCAGAATGCGAACAGAGCCTGACTTGACCTTAGAGCACCCTTAACCTGAGAAGCTGGGCCAATGCTCATCAGTACTGTAACTTGAATTCTAAGTCCTGTTGCTGCAGAGATGCATTTTGTATGATTAATGGATGCCATTAAACCAGAGAGACTCTTCACCCAGCAGTGAAAATTCAAGAAAAATCCCAGACAGTCAGCCACAGTCAAGGGGGCTGAACCGAAAAAAAGAAAATGCTTGTGGTTTAAGAAACTGACTTTCAGTCTCCTTTCTAGATTGCTCCATTCTAAATTGTTAATCCATATTGATCCACTTTAAGAAAATTGGTAGGGTCACCTCATGCCCGTGAAGGCCCCCAGGCAGCAGGAATGTGAGTCCCAGCAAGGATGGGGAGAGGAGTCAGTCAATACTGGTGCTACCCTGACTTCTGGTGGGAGTTCAGACTCCTGGGTCCTGGTGGGAAAGCAAAGCCTGGACATTTTGCTGACACTACCTTAAGTTCTTTTAGACATAACTGATCAGACAGAGAGGTTGATATGAAGAAGTGGAAGGTAGCACTTCAGCTATGTCAGTGCACCTGCTCCACTGCTGATGGAATCCTACATATGCAAGGATTTGCAGTAAGTGAGCCAAGCAGAGTTAGCTTCTAATTGTAATAAAAGTGTACTTCAGTTAGCTCACCTGAAGCAAACGTTGGTGATTATTTTGGGGTTTATAGTGCTGATAAATAAAGATTATATGTGAATATAGACAAGAAGGACTATATATGCCTTTTGAGCACAGCACAGAACAAATTGAAAATTGTGCTTATTAAGCAACTAAACTTTCAGTTACTTATGAATTAAGACCATCTTTTTAGGAGTAAGCATTTGATGATTTTTCATACTATACAAGAAGCCAGCTGTTCACACCAGCAAGAATCCAGAACCAGGGAGGATGTGGCAGACAGAAAAGCCTGAGGAGAGGGCAAAAATGCCTCTCAAAGTGCTGGGAACCTGGAAAAAAGCAGGCAGCAAGTAATGGAAGTGTGTGAGGAGGGTGCACCCCTAAGCAGTCAGGATTGCAGGTGCCTCCATCTCTGCACTGCCACATGGATGATTTTAAAGCAGAGCCAGTTCCCATAGCAACAGCACCTACCAGAGCTGCCAGCGTCGGGATGCAGCTCCTGAGAAAGGTAAAAAGCAAGGCTGATCTACCTCCACACTAACCCCCACCAGCAGCACAAAGCCCATTCCCAGGCTGGCTGTGCAGCCCCCAGGCCAGTGCTTTCCTGATAAGCAGGAAGGCCAAGAGCTCTTCACCTAAGCCCCCAGTGAAAGCTGCATCAGCTGAACAGCATCTCCTGATTTGAAGCAATGCTCAGCTGATTTTTGGTTTCCCAGGAAATTAACAGATGCTGAGCTAAACTTTATGGTGTTGTGGGACAGGTCAGCATACAGGAGAACACACAAAAGCATCCTCAGCAGAAAGGAACAGAAAGAACCCCCTTTTTTAACATACCACAAGGGCCGTTAAAAGACAAGGGCTTTTCTTTCCCCTTGCACCTGTCTTCTGGCTTGTTTTTTACCTACTACAGCTTCTCTGCTGTTGATTTTTGCACACTCCTTCCAGTGCTCCAGCAAAATGTTCTGCTTTGACACCAATGAAAACTGATGTTTACCAGCTCTAGTACGGTTGATTTTTTTGCTTGCACAGTTCACACTTTCTCCCAGAGAGAAAGAAGCTGTGGAAGTGGGAGGCTGCCATTAGTAGGATTGAATGTCAGACACCTGAGAAAGCTGACACTGAAGAAGTGATAGAGGCAGTTCCTATGAGCAGGTGGCTACATCATAAAACCTCTTACACTCAATGCTATCCAGACCCAGGCTGGCAGCCTTGGTAGAAAGGCCAGGGGCCAAATGGGTCAGAGATCTCTCATGTCATGAGGGCTTCTTCTAGGGCTGGGCTGAAATGTGCTGCAATGACTGAGTGCGTGCTCTCACCTATGCCTGCTTCTGCTCCTTCTCTGTTGTCCTTTTATCTGGGCTGTGAATCTCACATCTTTCAGAAGGATAGACTTCATCTTAAATTGAATACAAGGGATAAAAAATACAGGGAAATTGTTAGGCTCTGATAAATAAACATTTTCAGGAACAATTTCATCTTACTGACTGTGGAAATTTGTGACAGATTTGAGCTCAAGCAAATCAAGCAAACTGCTCATTCTGATACTGTGAGAGAAAGCAACAGCAGCCAGAGAAATGGAAAGATCGACAGTTAATTGGAAATGTTACATCTGCTGTTTATGCAAAAGGCATAAATATTTATATCCTGAAGGCTGACTTTTGGGTTTGCTCCTCAGCAGGAAGATATTTACATTTTGAATAAAGACTTTTTTCTTTCTTCTTCTCAGTAAGCGTGAGGAGTTTATTATTCCTTTAAACAGAAATCCATAGCCAAGTCCTCCAGTCCTGTTAGTTACATGCATGCAGATTTCCTTGGCTTCAACAAATTACAGGTGTGTGCAGACTGTGACATCCAACTCCCTTTTTACTATAGACAGAAAGAGAATAGTGAGACTGAAACGAAAGGGGAGAAACTGTAATCACAAAATGAAAAAGGCAGAAATTGCAGTGACAATTCAAAGGCACCTGAGATAATAAAATGCTTTTCTAAATCTGCTTTTGGTAAGAAAATAATCAAAGTTTGCACCCTGAAAGATTTTATAACATTAGCTGTTGATATAGAGCAAGGAAAGAAATACTTGAAAAATTTAAGTACAACACTACATTGGATTAAGCAGCCTTCACCACAGTGTGTTGAGTAAACCAGCTAACAAAAGTATTTACACGTGCAGTGATTGTAGAAAAGCAGGAAAATCTGCTGAACTACAGCAATATTATAAAAAACAACAGAAAGTGTGTTATCCTGCAAACAATTTTGTGCTCTATCTGGCCCCCACATCTCTTCACCTTTCCTTGCCCCTGCACTTACTGAGCCAGGCTTTATCTCCTTCCCTGTCCTGTCCTGTACTGCTGTGCCAACTGCATAGCCCTCAGCTTGCTCACCCTCATATCCTGTGGTCTGCCATCCTGATCCACTCTTGACTTCTCATCTCTTCCTGCTTCCATCCTTGTCCTCTGCCTCAGACTTCACTTGCTGTCCTACTCACCTCTCACTACATTTCATTTTACCACACACACGTAGCTCCAGTATTCTCCCTCACCCCTATCACTTCCCAATTTGAAGTTTTTCTGCCTCACCTTTCCCTATTATTCCATCTATTCCCAACATCATCTCTCTCCATCTGCTCTCTTCTCTTCCCCCAGTCCCAATGTCAGCCCTTGTGTCTGCCCTATTACGTTCTCAGGAGACCCCAAACCTACACATCTCTGGGTGGATTCTGAAGATGTCTGCCTTACTTTCTTCTGCAACATCATTAATTTCTAATTTTAATCATTATCTTCGATTAAATGTAACATTAAAGTTAAAAAAGAATTACAGATAAACATTAACTAAACACTCTGGTGAGACACAGGATGTTGTGGATTCCTCTCTTTAGTACTTATCAAGCAAACTGGCTCATCTTTGAAGGCCAGAGTGCAAGTTGCCATTCTCCCAGGAATCCAGCCATTGCTTGAGGATCCCAGACTTAAGCCTTGGCCATCTCAAACAGTGCATCTTGCCCCCTATTCAATGACAAAAACTATGCCTCTTGCAGGGACTAGAGATTCTCCAAAGATATGATCTCATTATTTGAAAACATTTTTATGGAACATAGTTAGTTTTATAGAAGGAGAGCCTGCTGTGAACAAGAGGGATACCTGACTGGAGTACTGATTTGTGCATCTGTGGCTCAGAGTTACCAATGCAGAGCATTCACATTCCCACAGGGTCAGCAGATCAGGCCAAAGGTATGGTGGAATTTACTTTCACCTCCTTTCTAGCAATCACTGGATCACTTCCAATGACTTCTCCTTTGTCTCTCAAAAAAAATAATTAGAAAAGAGCATCGAGATCATGAGAGGGCGTTTGCATTATCCTCTGGTTTGCCACTTCTTTCTGAATTCCTAGAATTTCACAGCAAGATTTTATTTTAGTTTAAGAGAATTTTTGTGTGTGTTTTAAAATGATTTGTCCTCTGGGACTATTTTTTCTCGCTTCCATCGTTTCTGTTTCCATAGCAACTACAGCTGGCTCAGATGTGCAGTTGCCATGGCAACTGTCTGGTCCTCCTTTCAAACGATGCATTCAAACAGGAATGATATTTGCATCTCCAATGCTGTATGGAACAAATCTCTTGCACCACACATGGGGAAGACATAAGACAACTGTATGAATTCAGCACAAAATCCAATTTAAATCCTCTCATAGAGGGATTTAGACAGCTGGCAGTATGAGAGAATTGCAAAGAAATTGGGCTTTCCCATTCGTGGGTTTAGGGGGAGGCTGTTACTTGACTGGCATTTTCAAAGTCTCTTCTGGGCAAAGCACTATACTTGGAAATACCCACATGGGAAGAACACAAGATATTCCAGAAACAGCTAATTCATGTAAAAACTATCACATCTTGCTCTCTGTAAGATAAATTATGTGTTAAGAAACACGTGGTAAAATATACCATTTTGTATTTCATCCTAAAGAACAGATCAAAGCTTGCATTACTCATGGTTGCAGCTTGGATATGGCCAATGTTAAAATGCTTGAGTCCCTCTCAGATGTGTACTGCTACAGATCCACAGAATAATAACACATGTCCAACTCATATCCCCCTCTCTGCATGTGTAGCCCCCCCATATATCAGGGGGGTTTTCCATGAAGATGCATGGCAACAAACCATAAGGCACCAGAACTCTGCCTGTTCATCACAAGACATAGTACCCGAGGTGTGTTTCTCTTCTGTGACATTGGGCAAAAAGTTGACAATGGTATGATTTATTTTGTGACATGTTTAAGGGCTTTGTCTTTAACTTCCTCATATCATCTATGTGTGCCTGCATTCACTTTGTTGTTTGTTTTTTTCTTTGTTTTTCTTTTTTTCTATCTCATTGCTACTGTTAGGACAAATTGGGAAGAAAGACATAGACAGGCCTCTCTGCAAGGCTCCGCTGGTTCTGTCCTCTTCATTTGTCTTCTGTAGCTTCCCTAAGGATTATGATGTTCATAACAGGTAACAAAAGACAGCAGCTGTGCAATGGAGTACTGTGGGGAAAATAAGTGTATTTCCTTGGGGAAGCAAAGAGTTGGCACCTCTCTTTTACACCATCAGCAGCTGTCCCTGCACTGTCCTGGGCACTGTCAGGCTGCTGGGCTAAAACATGATCTCCTGGAGGGGTGCAATTGAATCTGAATGTTTTGCTTTCCAGATGGGCACTGTCCCGGCTGCCTCACTTGCAACAGTCACAGTCTGAAAGACTGAATTCCTGAATTAGTGCATGGCTTTGAGGTGAGGTAACTTTGGTATCTTTCCCATCAGCCAAAGCCATTTGAAAACAGTCCTGTTAGTAGAGAGGAGTAGGAAGGAGCAGGAATAATTAAACAGCAAAAATTACCACAGGCTCCAGGCAGCTGCTGCTAATTATTTATCTGCAGTGTACAGACCTAGCTCCTCGTAAGGCACAGGGCATATATAGTACACCTTATTTTAAAAGAATTTTGCCGTATAATGGTTCATCCACTGCCACTGTTGTCTCCAGAACTTACTTGGGCCTGTTAACCAGTAGAACATTGTAGACATGTCATGAACAAATTTATTCGACCATCTAAAATTAGAAGATCATTATCCTTACTAGATAGACAAGACACAAAAACGCCAGGAAACTTGCCTAAATGCAGATGGTCTACAAGAGTACAAGGACTGGGACTCAGGAAGCCTTCTACTTGGGCATCACATCCCTTCACTGAAACCGTGGTTCTTTATCGGTTCATTTTGAGCCCAGAGCTTTTAAGCAGTAACACATCCCTTCCACCCAAATACAGTAAAAGCCTTAATGTGTAAATAACAGATCAAACTAAATTTCTGAATACCGTGCTAAATTCTGCATGGCATTCCTTCCTCATTTTGGGGATATTTAACAAAACTCACCTTTCACTCAAGAATGATGGGATCAATATGCTTTTCTGTCATTTATGTTGGAAGGAGCACCATAATACAATGCTCCTTCAATTACAGAAGATAGAATCGATACATTTCACCTCCATTTATGTGGTTAAGTCTAAGTCAGCATGGCCCACCCTTTATTTATGGGGGTCGCCTTAATACAGCTCGCTTTCATTTAATGGGGAGGAACTAATATGTCTTGCTTTCACTTATGGGGGGGGTGGGAAGAAGAGAATCAATACATCCACCATCATTTATTGGGAGGGATCTATAGATCTCACCTTGATTTACCAGGGAGATCAATATCTCAGCCTTCATTAAGGCGGGTAGTATGTTGGACTAAATAAGGTTCATTTGCTTTTACAGCAAGTTGACAGAATGTCTCTCCATGTATGTGGAGATGATTCAGCATGGCCTTCATATATGTAAGGCTTGGACACCATCTGGTTCACCAGCTAACACAGGGATGCACACAGTTCAGCTCAACAGAAGGACTGGAAAGACAAGGGCAGGTTCAGTACGGAGGCATTGTGGACTCTGCATGGTAGACCTTCCTGACTTAGAAATCTGTCTATGCTTTTCCATTTATGAAAGGCAAAGATGCGATTTGACTTTAAGTGTGTGGAAGCCCCTGGATTCAGTGTAATACATCTTCCTTTACAGGAGACAGTCTCAAGGCAGTTCTTCATTTATGCAAGGGTAGATTTGGTGGGCTCCCTCATTTACAAAAGCTTGATTTGCTATTCCTTATCATGCTTTATAGGGAGCTAATATGAACTGTACATTAATTGTAGGAGCAGAGAAGAGGGTATGATATATTCCAGGAACACAACACTGTGGCAGCTTATCTGAATGTCTGAGAAGGAAGTGCTCCTCAGAGCACAATGAAGCAGGAGGTGGTGGGTATATTCCTATGAAGAAAAGGGAAGATGCACAAAACCCCAAGCTACTTCTACACCAGGTCTGCTGCTGGCATGATTTTTCTTTGCAGCATCACACAGTCTGCAGAAATAGCTGATCTCACTGCATTTTAGGGCTGCTACTTAAGTTACATCAGGCTATCTCAGGCTTGTTGGCTTTGTCTCCAAGACATTAATCACCACCCTTCATATCATGTGCCTTTAAAACAGCTCAAAGCCCAGATGAAAAGAGTGTGACTTGTCCTTTAATCACCTATTAAAGATCTACCTCCCTAGGACTCTTTGCCATGCCATGGACACCATAGCAGGGAGCCTTTCATACTTAGGCTACTGATTTGATAAGAGCTCAGATTATCAGTGACCAGAAGTAAATGCTAGTTGATGCAACCAGGGGAGTTGCATGATACAAGTTAGGGGGCATCAGTACAATTCCCAGAGGAGATGTGTCAGAACAACTTAAGAAAAAATATCAACCAAAGTGCCCACCTTGTTAGGTTTCTCAGTGGGAAGCCTATGGACTGAAAGGACCCCAGAGATTGAACTGCCCTGTCACTTTTCATTATGTGCAATAGCTGCACAGCATACAAGCACCTGCAGCTCCCATCTCAAGGTGAAAAGATAAAAAAGCAAATAGAGGGCATTTTAATATCATCATAGAAATACAATGTATTGAAAACATGACAATCCCTGCTGACCTCTCCTTTTTCCCTGGCACAAAGGGGAAATGGGCAAGTGTGAGGTGAGGAGACAAAAGTAGACTGGTTTTGACTCAAGCTAGCTGCTTTCTTTTGGCTGGTGAAAGGCTGCAGCAGATTTCTAGGAGGCAGAAGATGGAATGTGCCTTTTCCATCCCTGAAGCAGCAGGCATGTTTATTTTCACCACTGCATTGCATCAGCATCACTGCTTCTCCATCCTGGTTGCTTATAGTGCTGTACTTAAAACGGTGTGTGTCTCTGTGCAATAGGGCTTTTCATAGTCTGCCCTTTGATATGATACTGGGATAGCTAGGTAGACAGACTGAATGTGAGAATGCCTACTTGCACACAGGATATTTCTATTATGAACAGGATAATTCCACAAAGTGTGTCCTTCTCTTCCAAGGTTCTCATGCCTCCTACATGCTTGTCCTCAAAGACACTATTGTCTTCCCTTTTTCTGTTTCTTTTCAATCCAAAATTTAACATCAGTGTTTCTGAATCTCTCTTGCTTTATGCCCTAGTGTCCTGGATTTGCCCCTTACCTCCCTTCTGTTTCTCCCTGCGATCTTTCTTTAAGATGCCCTTCCTTAGACTTCCAGCTAAGCTTCTCTATATTGTCAAAAAATATGAACATCCTCCAGTCACCTCTATAAACCTGTGCAACGTTATATTATATCTCTTCCTAGTCTAATACAACAATAAATTAGAGAGAGAGTCATTCAGTACATCACCCTTTTTTCTTCTGGCAATACAGCCAGAGTCCCCCATCACTACTCAGATGAACTCCTGGACTGTAATTTGGAAAAGGACCAGACATGTGAAGGGGATCCAATAGGCTACCTCAGAAATTATTGCAAATTCCATCCAGAAGTGGTATAAAGCAAGGGGAGGAATAAGAATACCCTCCTTAGGGCAGAAGTGTGCCTTAATTACAGAATGCAAGAGACCACACGGTATGATGATGGGCTTCTTAGAAGAATCTGAATTAATATCCAGCTCTTACATGCTGCTTTTTGTTACAAAAATTCAAACTGCTTCACCAGTGGCACAAAAATTATGATATTTAGCCAAAACCAGACAGTGGCAGGACCACAAATGGAAACCAGCTGTCCCAAACATCCTGGGAGAGTGTGCTAGTTCCTAGCCATACTTTCTCCCATGAAAGGAATAAATGCTTTAAATAAGCAGAAGGGCAGGTATGAATTCTTTCAGGGGTCACCTTCATAAAAATACCTGTATTCTGTAGTTCTGCAAACCCTTCTCCCAGGAGTGCATGGTAAAGGCTGCATGGCAAAGCTGCTCAACATATGTTCTCCCCCATGTTTCTGCCCTAATCTACCACAGCAGCCACTGCAGCTTGGGCACAGCTTAAATCAAGCCTAACCTGCAGAGAAATCATTCAACACCAACTCCTCTCCTTTGTCTTGGTGTGAGCAGATGAGCAAATTCAGTGCAGTGATTGAGAGGTGGTATTTTGCGATCCACAATGCATTTTAACACCTTTTCAACATGAGATGACCATGCAGGCTTTTTGCACTCTTTCCATATCTATTTGATTGTGCTTTCAGTAGCTGTAAACAGGGACACAATAACAGTCTTCTGTCTGCATGGAGTCTTGCTCTGCATTATTCATACATTTCCTTCCTGTTTCACACACTTATGTCAGTCCTCACTCAAGCAAAATTCATGTTAAATGATTCACGCTCTTTTTCTCTATGTGTGTCTTTCTCTTTTTTTCTGTCTTTGAAATGGGAATGAAGAAAAAAAAAGTGAAAAAACACCCTGTGATTAGACTCCTCTCTCCCTTTTTCCTTCTTCCCTCCTCAGTCAGATCCCAATTCTCAGTGACATCTATATCTGGTCTCTTGATTTTAGTGTGTCTTATGCAGAAGAAAATGGAGCAGAGGAGCCATCATTGTTAAAAAGTCCCATCAGTATTGTCCTGTAATGCACTGATTAATCCTGATTTCTGCAATTCTGTATATAGTCTTTGCCACTGCCAGAGATCTGTACTATTTTTTCTTTCTCCTTTCCCTGCCCTACCCTTAGCATGTTTGCCCTGAGAAGCTCCCACACTTATCTTAGGAGCATATTAGTTGCTCCAGGGCACTTGCTGGGCGCTATGCACTTCTGTCTTGCTACTTTCATTACTTGATATTCATATGGGATTAACAGAAGGGCCAGCAAGAAGGCACACATTGTGGCATTCTGTATACAGGGATGAATCCCAGCTTTGTGGTTAGTCTTTTTAACTTGCATGTGATGCAGCTGAATGCCTTAACCCCACAATTGCCTGACTGTAACTCTCCAATATTACATCAAGAGATGACTGTGGTGCTGATGATGGGTTGAAGAAAGCAATCAAGGATTGCTGGGGCCTGCTTTCACAGTTCACCCCACCAGGAAGTATCAAAGCCAGAGTGATTTTAGATTACCATACGTACCAGTGTCCAAGACTGCATTTTTCTATTTCAATATGGCTAAAAGGTTGCAATCGTTCCTCTCGGAGCAGAAATTCCTACTGTCATCTATGATTTACATCATGCTCAACATGCTCTAAAGCACTGCATCAGGGGATGTACTCTTAAGTGCACTAAGAAACTGAAACTACTGCTGAATGCAGATGACTGCCAGCTGAATAGACTTTCTCACTGGGAATTACCAGTGCTTGCCAAACTGCAGTGGGTGGCCATTGCTTTTCTTGGGGAATGTGAAAGGTTCCTTTGGTTCGTTAGAGCCCTGAGTGAAACCAGTGTAACTGAGAGCTACCTACCTCCCACCAAGTAGTGCCATAGTCAGCAGAGGCACTTCTGCTGATGCCCTGTCTCTAAAGACAAGGGGGCTGAGTGCTTCTGGCAGGGCAACCCCCGTAAAAGAGTCTTAGTTTAGGGGGTTTTTTCCTCCTTCTGGTCCTGAAAGATATTTGTATATTAAAAGCATAAAAGTATATTTACATTTCGTCTCTTGTATTTTAGTGTTTGCTACAAAAGCCACCTAGTATACTGGACTTATGGAGCAGGAATTTTCCTGCTGGAACCAAGCAGTTAAGTTCAATTATTCTGTTACCTTTTCTCTGAAATTGGCCGATGTCAGAGGCTTATGGGGAAGGCGAAGACAAACCATTGAAAACAGATGGTTTGAGTAGGAGAATTATTTCAGTAATACAGGCAGTAGTTTTCAATTACATAATTTTGCTTTGTGGAGACTCTAATGTTGCTGAGAAATCATCCTTTGTAAGGATTTTCAGTATATATACTTCTTATTTAGAGATAAAACAGGTGTGGCTTTTTGCATTGAGAAAATTAGGGAATAAAGCAAGCAAAAAGGACTGTTTTGAATGGGACTTTTTTTCTGATATTGATAGTAAATGCTCTTTCATCTTTCTCATATTCTTCCTGATTAAAGCCTTTTGAAACAACATGAACATTTTCTTGTGGTCTTTACAGTTTAGACACCTGTAAGCACATAATGGGGCTTTCCCACATTAGCCGATCTTTCTAGCAGCATCAGCCAGAGGAAACTGTCTAGTGCCAAGGAAGCTGTGCAATCACAAAACTGTGAAAAAAGACACACTAAGAGGAATGGGAATTGTTTTATCCCTTCATACGCCAAGAGGAAGGGAAATTGTTTTACCCCCTTCCAACCCTGCCCCATTCTGTGCAACTTCATTTTCAGAGCAATGATTATCCTGACATCTGGGTAGGCTCATTTGGGCTTGCTCTTGCTGGACAATATGAATTAGTCCTAGTCTCTGTTGCTCGTGATGCAATTTCTGAGTGGCTTCTTGGCTCAGTTCAGGTGTGGGATCCTCTTTTATTGGGTTAGGACCAGCTTCATGCTGGCCTCCAGCAACAGGTAGAATAGTTTCCTGGCTATTTCTTTGGGGTGTGGAGGGAAGGCTAACGTTTGTGAAGTTTTGTCTTCCTCCCCCTCCCTGCCATTTTTTGCATCTAGAAGCCCTCTAGGGACCCAAATCCATCTTCCACACTGAACAGCAGTGCTGTGAAAGAGGAGGGGAGGGACTGCAGCCTGATTTCCAGGGGACTGCACTGCTCATCAAAGGGACTGTATCCCGGCAACCTGCTTCCCCTGTCTGAGACAAGGACACACAGCTGGGACTTTGGAAAACTAAGAAGAAGCTACTGTGAAGAGTGGGCTACGTGGGGGTGGGGCGAGAAATAGTGCAGGGGGAGCCATGTTATTTTGAGCAAGTTATTTCTGCCCTGGCATCTGCATGACACTGGACCCGGCTACAGTAGCCAAAAGAGCCTCGTAGCTTCTCCTTTCAGGTCCCTACCAAGAGAAGGGAAAGGGAGCAGCTTGTTCATCCCACCATAGGATGGACATGGGGAAAGGCTTGCCCTGCCTCTTGCTGGAGCCATTTCCCAGCTGCTGAGAGCAGAGGAGAGTAGTACACTATAACCCTGCCTCCCAGGGCACGGTGAGAAAAAGCCCTGTGGTGTTTGCAAAGCTCAAATCCTGCACCATAATGGATGGACAGACATAACAACACATGCAGGCAGAGATGCTGTGACCCATCAGAGTGGCCTGTGCTCAGGTCCTCCACAGACAAGCACCTCAGGAGTTAGTACTTTTTTTATTGCCTTGCTTTCTGGTATGCTTTCTACCACACCAGGTGCAGGTGAGTTTTGGATCCTGCACACCTGCTTTGACCAAGGTCCTTCAGACCTCACCTGATGCTTTACCAGCCAGAAGCAAGGGTGGGCTGCTGACAGCTCTGCAAAGCACAGAAAAGGCCTCGATTCTCTCCCTAAAGACGAAGACCTGACTTTCTCCAGGACCCAGCACCTTCCTGTTTGCCAGCTGTTCACCCTTCACTGGCAACTCCTATTCGATGGCAAGGTAAGAGGTGTGTCCTTTAAGCAGAGCTTCCTAAGTGTCTTCTCCTGATGTCTGCAGAGCATGGGCCTGGCTTTGATGTTTAGAGACTCTTGCAGGGGAAGAGGAAGCCCATGGCCCTTTGACAAGAGATCTTCCAGGCTTTCAACCTGAGGGAAGTAAAATTGCTCTTAATTTCTGTGTCCTCTTTTTCTCAATCATGCTCAAACAGTGCATATCATCGTCCTTCACCTCACTTAGTCCCCCTTGTTTACCACAACTCTCTTTATTGTATCTCCCCATCTCTTTTCCTACTCTTCCTTTACTGCCTCCTCTTTCCTCCTCTGCCTCTTTCACATGGTTTTTAAGATCTGAGCCCCATCACCCTGTTTGCATGGGTTGGCAAGACTGCTTAATAAGCAGAGCTAGACTAGGAGGGGCTCCTCCCCACAGCTCAGGCATTTCCTGACCTTTGAAGTGCCTCTCTAGGAGGAGTACCTCCATTGCCTGCCCTTTGACTTTTTTCAGTGCTTTCTAACCTGTGACTGAGTAGCTCATGAAGTGCCATTTGCCAAGAGGAGATAAATGAACCGGGGGTAGGAAGAGGGAAGAGGGGCAGGGGGCTTGGCAAGAGCATTAAGGAGATAAAAATAACCATGGGTCAACTCTGAATAAGCCTGAGGCACTTCTCCTCCCCCAGCCCCCAGCTGATGCCGCAGTCAAAGAGAGGACAAGCAGCCATGAAGAATTCTGACTGTCTTCAGAGGCGGCTCCTCTCCCTTCCCTCAGGGGATCTCTGCTGCCAGCCAGGACGGGATTGCTACACTGCTATAGAAAGAGGAAAACAAAACAAATGAAAAGGAATCTGCCCCAAAATAACCCCTCTGCCTCTTGGCAGCACATCAGCCACTGAAAGTTTTGTGAACCACACGTGATAGGCAGGAAAAGACCTATTAGTTCCCATAGACTCTCCAACCAGGGAGTGGGAGAAGGAGAGATTAGTGCCCGATTATGTCCTCCAGACTATTTCAGTGAAGTATATCAGATAGGAAATTCTCCTTAGACCCAACAGACAGAGACGCAGCTCTCAACAGCCTCCACTTTGAACACACTCACAGTGAGCTCTGTCACTCCTTTAGGTATCCATCCAGGTCTGATTCAGAACAGCATATAGGGATGAAGCAAAGAAGATTACAAAGCACCATGACATAACATCTGATCTTTGGTAAGATCTAACTAAGGAAATAAAACAAAAGTTTTGATTGTCCTAACCCATGACTTGTGTGAGGAACAGTTTCACCAGCTTGTAGGAGAATTAAGAAGGAATAAGAAACACAAAGCAGAGGCAGGTGATTCTAATGTGTCTGGGGAAAGTAGTATTACTAATTTAAACACATTACAAATAGTATTTGAAAAACCTACATTTAAGTATAAAGATTGCAGAGGCCAGCAGAGGTGAGAAATGCATGTGCAGCAATCCAGTCTTTGACTCTCATTTCCCTTTCCTCAGATCCCTGCCTATTCAGTATACCAGACCTCCTGAAGTGTTCAGCAAATGAGATCATCATCAACCTTCCTGCCAGTCCAGTGAATTGAACCAAACTCAGATTTCAATGTCTCGTTTTCCCCTCTAGTCTGAGATTTCTTACAGTCTGAGTTTACTGACAAAGGATTTAGTATCATTAGAAGGCTTGATGTTTTTCAAATGCAGGTACTACTAAAGACAATGATGCACACCTTGCCAGCAGATTTCACAGCTGTAAGCTGGCAGATGAGAAATGTCAGTATGCAGATATAATGAATTGTGATCCAATTCCATAGGAGAGTGCTTCTATGATTGCATATGCTTTTCTCAGCTTCATCAGTGTTCCTATGACCTTTCTGCTGTTACTCATCTATTTCCCCATCCCTCCTGCTATCTTCTACACCATCTTCCTGTCTGCCCCTGCCATCCAACTTCTGCTCCTTTCATGCTTTCAAACTTTAGAGAAAGACCTTAAGACAGGAGTCAAAGGATACTAGCCAGGTTTGGAGTATAGAGGCAATAGTGATGAGAAGCATGATCACATAGGTCTGCCATGTGTGGTGCTACATGCTGGGATTCACTTCAAGGTCTGGGGAGCTTTGTTTCTGTAACTATTTACAGTATAAAACAAAAATAAACCAGCAACTCTGCAGTGGGGAGGGGAAGTGGGTGAGATCCTCACAATTTTTATAAATTCCCCTCCTCTTGATAATAAAATGAGAAAGAATAAAACTGGCTACAGATGTGGCTACTTCCATTCTGTCATCAGCCTTCTGAGCACTGTACAGTCACAGAGAAAACAGGAGTTCAGCCAAGCTGAGACTTCCCAGCTATCAGTGAGGACATTCCCACTATGTTCCCTGAACTCTTCCCTAATGGCCCTGCTGACACCTGTGCATGTGATATAAAGGTGAGGAAAACTGAGCCGAATACATACAGGGACTTGCAAACAGATAGCTCAGTTAGTTACCTCTTCAGGCGGGACTAGCTCGCACGGAGCACGGAGAGGGGACAAAATGGCCCAATAATCACAGTGAGGGAGATGATGAACTTTACGGTGAACAGGCTTAGAGAGGACCTAAGAGAAGGACATGGAGTCTCTCATCACAAAGCCTCAGGAACAGTTCAACTAAGATTTGCCAGGAATACTATCCTGTGGGGAATAAGGGGATGAATGGAATGATCTAATCCTACCTTCTAATCCTGTGACCAACCTAGCTAAATCGGGCATTGGTTTAAAAGGTAGTCTCCAGGATGCTCCTACAAGATGCTTCCTGAATTCATTTTCTCTTGGGTCTTAAAGGGAGTCTTCTAGTTTTAAGAAAGTACTGCTTGACATGGCTGGGGCAGTGCAGAGCTGAAGCCAAATCTATGAGAAAAACCCTACTCAGCAGCACCTTTATTTTCATTTCCCAGCACCTGAAATTGGAAGGCTGCCATTCTTCTCTAATCCCAGAAACAAACCAGACAAGCCTTTTCCCACTGCAAACTCCCTTAAGATACCATCATTGCCTTTTTTGAGAAAGGCAACCTGAACTGTATCAATGAGCAGTATGGTGTCCAGCAGAGAAGTGTGACTCATTCTTTCTTTTTCACAGTGACAAAAGCTGTGACAGGTTGCCCCTGATGGCAGAAGACAGGAGAGGATGACCCAGAAGGTCATCCTAGAAAAGCCCTTCTTCCAGTCCTGTGTTGCTTGCCCAGCAAAACTGAGAGAAACAATGTTTTCCATGTTGAGAGAGAGAATCAAGAGACTTTAATTTGCCCCTGCCTTGCCACTGACTGTGTAGGGTTTAATGTATCTCTTCTATTACTTTACCTGTAAAACATGGGCATTAAAACACACTAAACACAAGGAAACTGTTGAATTCAATTAATGGATAATTGTGTATCTTGGGAACAAGGTATGCATTTCTAATTAACTGAAAATATCTTTCTTTATTGCCACCAACCTTTGTAAAGCCCCCTGATTGCTCAAGAACATGTAATACACAGTTAGCAGTACACATTATTAAATTATTAATTCACCCCACTATTCTATATGCCAACATATTTATAATGTGGTGGTTGCTTTGGTTTCTAGGTGAGGAATGCATGCTATTGAGCTCAAATTAATGAAAGCAAATCTTTACATATTTCTAATTAGAAATGCTAAAGATGATTTCCAAAATTATATTGTTAACAAAACAACATATGGCTTGTCATATTCACAAGCTTTTCATTGCTGCAGTTGGTGATACAGTTTGGAATCCCCAGGACAAAAGATGTTACATAAATATCAATGCAAAAGTATTTCAACAGTTTCTCTCACCAACAAAACCCCCAAGGCTTTCTGCATACTTTGCATAGTTGTTTATTAATTTTATTATTTTTATTATCACTTTTTAAAAAGTCAAGTAAGACAACATATTAATTATGATTATAATTATTATTACAGATTCTCTGATATATTCCCTTTAAGATGGGAGCTGAATACCAGTGACTACCTCTCAGTCTGGGTAGTTCATTTCTACCTTCTCCCACTTGTCTCCAGTTTCAGCTGATATAATCTGATTCCTTCCGTAAGAGATGATGAAAGCGCTACTCTGTACTGTTAAATAATTGTCACATTCAGCCCCAAGAATGACTGGATTTCAACAATGGGATGAACAATTTCTGGTTTTTATTTGTAAACACGTGGCATATTTAAAATTAAAATGCTTACCTAAAGAGTTACATCTCAAATATTTGCACTTAGTGATCCTTACCTCTTTTTTAACTTCATTCTAGTCCACATCCCCTGGTCTAAGTGGGAGGGAGGATTACACAACTCAATCTTTAAGCTACTTAAACACTTCAGTAATTCTGGGGCTAGTCGTGGGTCAGTTTAGCTCCTGGGGATTGTGCCAGGGCAGAGCTAGGAGATGGGACTTACAGATCAGAGCCTGCATGGGCCAGAAGAAGAGAAACCATCCGCCAAACTGCGATAGGAAAGCACAGTTGCAGGATGAAAGGGCAGCAGCTGTAAGAACTGAAGATTTCCAGAGGCAGTTTTTAACCACTGGTTTAAGAATCAGCTGTGATTTCAACAGCCACATCTACCCAACTGGACTGAACCACCTCCAGCACAATAAAAAGCCTCAGGGAGAAGATGAAAGTTTAATTAATTAATGCTTGTAAAATGCTTTGAGACCCTCAGTTGGAACACACTAGGGAAGTAGAAAGACTTAATTATTTTTACCATTGATGTTATGGGGGGCCATTCTATTATATTATTGAGATACTATAGGTCTTTCATTCTTTTTGAGTTGCATCTGATCTGCATGTGGTATCTGAGACTGAAGAACAGCTAGGAGAAATGATGATAATCTCAAGGATTTGGTTTGTAAAAATATCTTTTCAGGGATATATGCTCAATGCAGTTTGACAACATTATGTCAGACATGCTGTTAAAAAGCAATCGACCTACGGCACAAGCACACCTTAAACCAACCCCTGAATTGTGCCTTTGTCTCCTCCACAGCAGTTCTCTTTCCCCTATTTCCCTTTACATGACTTTTAAACAGGAAATTTAGCTATTAGCTAAATGGCAGCAAAATATTCATACTGGCATTATCAGAGCTAACCCACTGAATAAGCACAAGGAGATACTGGCTAGTTTAGCAGGACAGGAAAAAACTCCAGATCCTTTCGCCTCCATGTCACCAGGTCCAGCCCAGTCTAGATTGATAATTGCAAAAATACCATTTGACAGCTTTTTGGCAGCCTGAACAAAATGAACTGGGCAAGGGAGGGCTGGAAAAATCTCAGCCCAAATCCCAAAGGGACAAATATCAACACTGCAAATGGCACTGCTTGCCAGCTCAGAAAAGAGGCCATTGCATTCCTCGGGCACATTACTTCCAGAAGGGTAGGAGGAATAATGTCAAGGCCATGTTAAAGAAACTTGCCCTGTCCTGCGTGTATCTTTTCAATGCCAAAATTAACTGAGCTCCTTCCATCAGAAAAATACCTACTTTAAAGAGCAGAGGAGAGACAGTGGCTATCAGCCAGACAGGGAGTGTTATTTTCAGGCAGTTTCCTGAAAGTAGCTGCTTTAGGAGTGTGCTTCTGGAATGAGAATTACTGCTAATAACAATCTGTTGTAACTCTGTGTTACTAAAATACTCCTGCACCCCAGCACTGTATCCATCCCTAGTTTGTTTGCTGCAGGAAGCATAGCTCGTTTGGAATGAAATTGAATGGAATGAGTGGCTGACTCTCAAAGTTACAGTATCTCAGACACCCTTGTGTCCTCCCCGTAACGCTTGGGCACTACCTTGTCCTTACTATATCTTTCCTTACGATACCCTGATGAGGTGTCCCTTCCGTTGTTCTTGTAAATGCTGCAGTCAGCATGGATCTTGCTGCAGTTGCACATGTACCTCGTGTGGACAAGTCTGCATTTTTTTATCAAGTGTGTTTGACATATAGAATTACAGAAGGTAAGTGCTGCAAACTGATGGAACCAAAACTGAGGGCCTGAATTCGCCATGAAGCTACCCTGAACTTTATCACTTGTAATGAAGAGATTTACCACCTTCTGACATTCACTAGCAAGGTTAACAGAGAGACAATTCAGCTGATCTTTGTTCATGGTTCCTTATGGGATTCATATCTGATAAATTATGTGCATTACATGGATTAGATAGCTGTGGTTTTTTCTACAAGGTGTAAGACCACAGCAGCAAAGCCTATGTGAAGTTTCTTGTTACTGCAGAAGTCCAAACCCAATCAATTAGGACTCACTATTTCTTTGCATCTGTAGAGGTTTGAGTCCTGGATGAAATGGATTTACTCCTTGTTGGTTGACAGGATGACAAAATTCACACGTTGAAGTTTAGATGCTCAGGCAGAGCAGCAATAGTCAGGCATAAACTAAAGTGCTGTCTAACCACTGCTGTGCCAGAATGGGCAGAAGGAAGGCCCCAGCCACACTCCTTGACAAGAGAACAGGAGCACCTGGATGGCCACAGTTCCTCCACAGCCACATTCATGTGTACAACCCGGACCCAAGCCCAAACTACAGTTAGACTTTTCAACTGGATGAAGAATTGAAGCATGGAGGAATGGAGACCCAGATTCAAAAGCTGTTTAGGCACACAATGATGTAGATAGATGCCAGCTGGTATTTTCTGAAAACGCTGTTCGGCAGCTAAGAGATCAGTAAAAATCTGCCCTAAATCAGCCTACAACCAAGCAGAAAATTACAGGGGTCAAAGACGAGGAGAGGTCATCACAGGAACAGCAAGCTGCTGAATGTCAGCTGCTCCACAGGAAGCACCTTGGTGCACACTCCTCTCCTTTGGTAAACATGAAATAGTGTGAGGCAGCTTGTCCATCAGCAGAAGGGAATGAACTGTCTCATGTTTAGTGCGGCATAAAGGAGTGTAAATGGATATGGCACTGCTAGTCTCCGCATACAGAGACTACTTACAAGCAGAGCATTACAGTTCCTAGAAAGAAACCCAACAAACTCAGAAAATAAAACATTCTGACCTACTTTCACCTCCACTAACCTAGTCCTTCCTTAAAAGCTTAAGTAGATACATTCACTTGTTGCTAGGCTCTCAGCAACAGGATTTGAAGTCCAGGGATTCCAATTATGCTTAGCAAAGGAGCATGTAGTGGTGCCTTGGATACAAAGACTCTGTGTCTCACCCCCACCCTTGCAAACAGGAGGACTGAGAGCTTGAATGCTACTGCTGCTCTCAGTTGAGCTCAACTTTTGTGAAAGCCTGTAAAGCAGAGATGGGTCTCCGAGCACCCAGAACAAAGCCCACTAAACTTTCAGGGGTCACAGCAAGGCCTTTCAGAGCTGTGGGCACCACTAAACTTTGGCTAAATCAGACTGACCAGTTTATCATGAATGAGGATGATAACATGGTAGTGTCTGACCTACTAAGGACATGGATATGCAGTGGATGAAGGTGTCTAAAAAAGCAGATGTACTTGACTTTTCTTCCTGGGTCCTCTGAGGACGTTCAATTCACACTCTGTTTGAGAGCACTGGTGTCCTGGCCTCAGAGATGGGAAGACAAGAGGAGAAGCACAGGATTTTAACAACAAAGTGTGTTTGTAGTTCCACTAGAGCTGAATCCAGGATATGTCATTGTTCACAGCATGGGCCGTGACCGCTGCAGCCTGCTTTGGAAGCAGTGACCTCTGCCAAATGGTGACAGAACTCAGCTCCTAGGTTCAGCTTAATCCTGACCTGCAGCTCCACCTTTTAGCCCCTGGCTTCCCAAATCGCTTTGACAAGACACTGAACTCCTGACCTACAGAATCCTCTTTTAGTCCAGTCTTTATCCCCCTCTGTCTCTATTTATCATTTCATCACCCTGAGCTCTGCCAAAGCTCTCACTCTGGATCTGTGACATCTTTCTTACTTCAATACTGAATATACTAGCAATGCCATTCTCACCAGTAAACCTCTCTGCCTGACCACTGCCAACACTCCTTGACCCTGCCAGCACCCAGTTTTGTCAGCCACACTGATCAGCTAAACTACACCCCTCCCAATCTGATGTGCCTCTGCTACTGCAATTCAGGGCTCGCCCTTCCTCAAGCTGTGTTGATGCACCTCCCTTCTAAGAGGCTCTCAGCATACTTTATTCTTAATGGCTACAGCCTGCAAAGATGCTGAAACAGGAAGCCAAATGACTGCTATGCAACCTTGGGAATGCAAATTCCATGTGTTTGTGAAGGCAAAGCAAGCCGTTTCCTTTCCCAGTCCCTCCTCCCTTCACAGGCGTGCAAGCCGAAGCTAATAGGAAAACACACAGGCACACACAAAGCTTTGTCCATGCTAATTGCCAGGAGCTGAGGCCCAGTCATCCTGTTGACTAATTTGTCAGCTGCTGCTGACTCAGCAGTCTGTGGGGACAGTTTCTCTCAAGCGCCTAAGTGCTTGGGGAAGTAAATGTCTCTTATTGTTCTTTCCTTCCCTTCACTCTGGTGTCTGTATTTGTGGACAATTCCTGCCCCAGGCTTGACCTTGGCTGCAGCAGTGACTGGAGGGCTGGGATTGCCACAGCTAGTGGGCCTCTCATTAAACCCTAATGGAAAGAACAGGCTCAATAGTGGTAGGAGAAAGAGGAGGGGATGTGTGACGTGATCTGGAAATAGCATGTACACCAGCAGGGCAGGACAGAGAAGAAAGAGAGGAGAAAGAGCTGACCTGAAATATGTGTATTGCATGGGATAAAAACAAGTGAGATCAACTAACTAGGCTGTCTGGAACAAACATCCCTAAACCTGCCCTTTGCTTGAACAGCAGATCTGGGCATAAGCCCAGGCAAAAGTCCTCTGGCCAAAGGGAGAAACTGCTGCTGGTGAACTGCAGACGACATGGGAAGAGGCACAGGCGTCCTTGGGCCAATGCTGCAGGCAGGAGGACAGACACCTACAGCCACTCCATGCAGCAGCATGGAGTGCAAGGGACATCCCACACCCTGGCTTGGCATCCCACACCACGTAAGGACTTGGTTTGCAGGAAAGGTTACCTGAAAATGAGAGACAGAAAAAGGAGAGCAGGAGAGAAGACAGAGCTCTATGGAATTCCCTTTGCCCCAGACTGTTCATGGAGACAGCCCATATAGCACAGGCACATCTACCCCACTGCACAGCTGCCAAAAACTTGTATTTGTCCCACAGCTGCATGAGCCCATGCACACTTCTACAGAGCACATATGTACATGGAGGGAGAAATGCTGCCACGCACTAACTGGTATCTCATATGCACCCATTTATTTGTACATGGGGCTTCTCCATGGGCATACTGGTGTGATGTATCCCTGTCCAGAGCACGCCCACAGGCCTGACTCAGTCCATCCCTGACAGAGTAGTTCTATCAGTACTGTGAAACTTTGACTCAGCTGACAGCAGCAGAGTCAAACCCTTTCTTGGAGACTGGCAAGCAGAGAGCATTTCTGCAGCCACTGCGGAGGGAGTGCTGTGCATGCATAATACTTGTTGGCAGAACAGTACAGACAGGGATTCTGTTGGAGTTTCATCTGGAGACAATTAAATAATTCAGTATCAATAATATTGTGAATTTTGGTAATATTTTCACTGAATAAATATTCACAAATAAATTTCCATTATTTAGCCAGCTTTGGCTCTGTTGCATTCCATTTAATATGCAGCTCTATCTGACTTTGTTTCCAGGTGGGAAAATAAGCCAGATCCTGTAAGATGTGTGGATCACAGTAAGTTTTAGCCAGTTTTGCAATCAGTAGGTGGCATTTATCTAATTGTTTCTTTGTGAGAAAGAGCTTTGCTACGCAATGTTTTCCTAACCAGTCTGGGAACCCCAAAAGTGTTTACTAAGAGGCCCGGGCATTTACAGTATGTACAACTTCTATCTGTGCATTTTCTTTTAATTCTTTTTTTGTAAATTCTCAGAAATAGTGATTTTGCTTTTTTCACTTTGACCTAAATGCCCTGTTTATTGTAAAGAGATTATTTTGAAGAAATTATTCTTTTGGAGATTATTCCACATGTCAGTAACATGAGTGGGTCCTCAGAAGATAACACTCATGTTTCTTTCAGGGTCATTGTTTTGAGAAAGCCCTAGAAAACAAACCTCCTATCTTTCTCCTGCTGCCAAACCAGATATGAAATGAAACTTTGCAGGCTAGTCCTGTGCTTTTTTTCCTAAACATCCTCAGTATAGCCTGCTCTGTTCCTGACTGGCAGGAGTCTAGATCATTGTTAACTGTTAAAGAATTTGCTTTTATTTCAGGCTTTCTGAAGTTTATTTTCTCCATCTCTTTCTGTCCATCTCAGTTTAGTTACAAATCTCTCTCCTCCTGGGAATTTCTCTGCTCTGCTAGTGAGTCTGCATCCTTTTATATGGCTTGTAAAGAGCTCGTGGACTCCTGAGAGGTTCAGAAGTCCATAATGAATAACTCAAAAAAATAATCATTCCACCGTGTAAAAATACTGAGAGGCTCTAATTTCTATTGAGGACAAATCACACAAATATGGCCCTTCTAAGCCATTTTAAAATAGGATACTCCAACAATCACTGGAAGACTTTTCAGAGATAAAAAACTTCTCGCTGTCCAGACATTTCCTTTATTAAATGCCTCATCCAGTTCACTGGAATCTCTCCATATTAGGCATAATACCAAACACTAAAATATATTAGATAGAGAGAAAGATGAGAGTGATGAAGTTGGGAACTGAACTGTCACAGAAAATTACTTCATAATGTTAAATTGGACTCATGGCCACAGTCTCATAAACGTGGATATTTATCCCAGAGACCCTTAGTCTTGGCTAGGGCACACTATGTATGTACTAGGTTCAAGGACAGAAGTGGTCCTAAACCACCTTTGATGCCACCAGTCATGGTGTGTTGGGTTGTCTGATGTAAATTAAAGCAGGCAAATGAGTCTTACTAAAGAGGTTTGATTTTTTTCCTAGAGAGGTTGCAAATCAGTCAGACACAGAGGCAAGACCCTTTACCTTGGATGGGTTCACATAGTCTGGCAGTAAGACATGCCACAGCATCTCTGTCTGGAGGAGTGAGATCTTCCAGCAGTCAGTCTAGGGACTAGGCTAGGACTAAGGGAAAACTGCCTTTTTTTATTTTAATGGGGGTACTTTCATTTTATCTATGAAAGAAAATAGTTTCTTCAACCATCAGGTTCTCATGTGAAAATTTTGATTTTTATAAAAAAATTTGGAACCCAGTAGAAAGAGATGAAAACATGATCCTAAAATGCTACAGTCTCGTTCCCCTTCTCCCTCTTTTTTCTTCCCTTTTATTCTGCCTCCTAGTCCAACATTCTCTACCTTCTCTTTGGTAGAAATTAAGGATTTCAGTAATACAAATTCTAGCCCCAAAGACATCTCCTGTAAAAGCTGGGTAGTTTGGACCTAGGGCTCTATATCTCCCACTGTGCTTCCATTTTAGTTACTACTGACATATCCTTCAGTCTTGGCATGGGATTAAGTACACAGGTTACCAGACAATTCTGTCCCCTCAGCATAAAACTGCATAACTGGGTTTCCACCCTTTTTCTTCCACTTGAGTGAGCTGCCACCTTTCCCTCTTTTTCCCACTTGTGATAGCTTATCCCAAGAGCATTAAGTAGTGCATTGCCCCCTCCCCGGCCCCATCCCTGTCCTCCCACCCCCACCCTTGAGGAATGAGATTGCTAAATTGTGTTCATAGGTCCCATTCTATTCTGTAACTGTATAAAATTAAAGGTTTGCAGAATCCAGGAGTTCTGCTACTATTGTCATGGTGTCTAGGAAGGTCTTGAGAAGCACAGGCAATAGCAAACCAGGCCCAGCTTTGCATAAGGACTTCTCTGAAGCAGGGAAGAGGAGCCAGTGCAACTCCTGTGAATTTAGGAGACAAGTAAGCAGCTTCTCATGAAAGAAAACAATCCATTTCACTGGGCACTGGTCTCCTTTTCAGTACCTTGGCTTGAACAGAGAATCCCTCAGTCTCTCCTGACGTTTCCCAATGGGGCCCCAACGAATCACAAAAAAGCAACACAGGATAATTCTTCGGGTGCAATGCTGGGGAAGGCTGAAGGGACAGTGGGGAGCTCCATGTGGCTCTACTTGTGGGCAACAGCACTGAAGTGGGACAGCCAAGCTACACTGCAGAACTGACTCACTTGTTCTACACCACCAACCACCAGCATTTTGGAAGGACTTGTCTAAGAACATTAATAGCATTAAAATATGGGCTATAGTGGTGTTGAATGCCCCTTCCCCCCTCAGTTTTCTCCAAGGGATGGCTTTTTTCTCCTGATTTTGTCTTCCCCTGTTGCTACCCTCCCTCTGTTCCCATCTGGCCTGCTCTCTGTAGGAATTTGGACAGCTCGCTCTGCCTCCGATTTGCCATCTGGGGTTAGCAACACCAGCCTCCATCCCACAGGGTTAGGCTTGTGGGGGTGATATTTGGTGAATTCATGTCTACAAGCACTTTGAGGTCCATAGAGCCTTGCTAGAGAATAGAAGATGACTATTTTGATTGCTGCTGTCTCTCCCCTAGGCCACTCCTCAGGCCTGGATCAGCGTGATGCCCTGGCCTAAAGCTCTCGCGCCCTTTACCCGGGGACGTGACAGTTCCTGAGCAGAGCCTTCCTCGCAGGATATTTCTGTATCAGAGTTGCTGCACAATAGGCTGCCTAAATCCGGTGCAATCCAGGAAGAGGTGATTCCTCCTCTGCCTCCCCTGCTCACAGTGAGTTGTCACCTACTCTGTGAACTGGGCCAGATGCTGTGCTGCAGCTTTGTTTTTACTTGGGGAATTACATGCTAAGATGGTTCCTCCTTCCCATCCCCCATATCTCCAGCCACAAAAACAAGCAAATGCTTGTGAGCTAATCCTGTGCAGAGACTTTATTAAATAAACACAACTGGTACTGGTGGCTCTAGTGGCTTGTTTGTTTAGGGTTGCTTTTTTTTTTGCATTTGCTATCTTTGGAAAGCTAATCCTCTAGATTCCACCCAGCGATTTCAGTCACCTCCAAATAACACTTACTAATAATCTTAATAAATCCATCTCCTAAGCAGCAGCCACTACTGCCTGGCACTGAATTACATGGAACACCTCAGCAGCTCTGCTTCAGCTGACACCCTTGTTTATCTTGATTGTAAATTAAATGGAGCACTTGCTCCATACATTCTCAAATCTTCTCAAATGGCTCTTTTGGGCAGTATGATCAATGAAGAGGAAGGTGGTCAGGAGGATGTGACTTGCAGGCTTCCTCTCTTCCTCTGCCCTGCTCCAAGCCAGCTGCTGAGCACTTCTCACAAGGCTGCTCATATCTGGCTTAAGAGAGACATATTAGATGTATGTGTAGCTGTAAACAGAGAAACTGTTTGATTTCTATGGAAAAATTAAAATTGAACATCAAAATAATGGTCCTAATCAAAACAGGAGAACCTGGGGAAATATTCTTCACATATTTGGTGCCTGGTCTTGTACTCATGGCAAGACATCGGGTGTCAGGACACAGAGATTCAGTTCTCATCTATTTACCTGATTTTGTGAAGTTGGGACAGCTAACAAAAGCAGAGATCCATCAGGCACCAAGAATGGTTCATAAGCTTTGCATGTGTCTCAGTCCAGAACTGCAAACCTCACTCTTCCTAGGTTCCACAGCCTAATTTAGGGTCCCCAAAAACTATGCAGCTCCTGTTTTTAACACTGTCTTTCCCCTGGTGCTTGCAGACCTTCATGTCTTCCATTCTGATCTCATGCTTCCTCCACTTTGCTCCTGAAGAACTTCAAACTGGCAGGCAAGTTCACACAAAGACTCCTTCAATAAATCTCCATTTCCTTCAAAACAACTCTGTAAGAGGCACTGCTCTGTTTAAGTATTATTAACTCCTGGTGGTACTGATGGGAAAATCAAAGATCTGTGGGAGATGACTGTCTTATAGCAGTGGCGAATCAGGTACCTAGGTGGAAAGAGGACTGAAGATGTCTTGTATTTAGATCTTCAGTCTGCATAGCCAGACTCTTTTGAAGTTTTTTAGTTTAATGATTTAATCACAACTTATTATATGCTCTGAAATATCTGGATGACAGACATTATGCATATTACCACTTTAACTTGTCTGTATGCCTCCTTCAGAATGGTTGACACTAGAGGCAGCTTCCTTACTGTACCACCAGTGAAATCCAATGCTTGCTGCAGTCTGGCTCCACTTTTTCTGACTGGTTTTCAGTATTCTCTTTTTCACAGGGGGAAGGAAACTCTTGGGAAAGATGCCAGGGTCATGGCCTTGATTACACTAATTGAGAAATGAGACAGTTCCAAACCTCCACCAGCAAAAACTGACAGAGAATTTTGTAGCACTGATGCTTGTAATACTGGAACTGGCACAGCCAAGGCTAGGCAGAAAGAGAGAATCCTATTTCTAATACAGGCTCATCCTTACTTACTGCCATCTCTTCAGAGTCAAGGCAAGGTTAAGCTAAACATTAAGAGAATTAAGAGGTTTGCAGTTTTTATCCTACATTAACCATTTGGCCTCACCCCTCCAAGCACCCAATAAGGATTTTATCAGCTAAACCTTCTTCCAAGACCCCTTTGAGCCACTGGGGAACTGCAGCTTTTGTGGAGTTTGTTTTTGTTCTGCTTCCCTGTGTTGTGCTCTCTGAGATTCTGAGTGCTATAGGCAGAAGATAAACGAAGGGGAGAGACACTAAACCAAACTGTCCCCAGGAATTTGCTATGTTGAGGCCCACTATGAGTTAAAAAAAAAAAAAAAAAAAGGAAGAGAAAACTGTACAAAAAACACACTATGAAAAGGGGACTGACTGTGCAGTCAGGATAGATTACATTTAAAACGTTTGTTATGGGAGCAAAAGTTTGCAGTTTGATGGGAAAAAGGGAGAGAAAAGAAAATAAATACCTGGGAAGATAAGACAGAAGACTGTAGACAAAAGAGAGAGAAAGGAAAAGAAAGTCTCATTTTCTTCTTCATTCACATTTCTGAATGGTGAAGCACTTTCTTGAGAACGACATAAACAAAATGCAAGCTATCCCTACATTTCTCTTCCCCTTAGTGTATAGTAAAGAAAAAACAATCTGTGCACAGAAAAAAAAATGCAACTCATGTACTTAAAAGGAAAAAGAGTGAGCAATGCAGACACAGAATGACAGATAAATATGGAGGCACACAGATACATATGGGCATAGAGCCACAGATACACAGCACCCACAGACATGAGAAAGAAAACAACACGACACCCATGTGCATGCAACAGACCCACACACACACACATATCGTGAATAAAAGCAGCAATAAAATGCTTCTAATTACTAGAAATTTGCACTACCAGACCAGCTTCACTGTAAAGCAAACAAAAAGCTTCTCTTTGTCAGAGCTGCACTCCCTGTGCCTGCCAGCCCACCATGGCAGCATGCAAAGGCTGCCGCACGCTCTCCCTCTTCCACCAGCCTGGAGTGCAGACACCCAGCTCAGCCAAGGTCTGCCTCTGTTGTCAGAACTTTTTATGCAGTACTAAAAAACTCAGCAAGTTTCAGATTGTTAAAACGCTGAAATCACTGGCTCTGACTAATCTTCATTTTCTATTTAAGCTCCCCTTCCCCCCTCCCTCCCCCCTTTGTGACTGCGCGCTGATTACATGCAGTATCGCAAGGCACAAAAGCGAACTGTATTTTAGCTATGTGTACATGACTGTACAATCTCCCGACCAGACCAGCATGTGCTTTTCTCGATGACAACGTTGAGACAGATCCCGAGTGTCGGGTGGCAAAAGCTGCAGCCAGTTTCCCATAAGTCTATTTCTGGTGCAATGCAAGTGCATGAGCATGGAGCTGGATGTATATTTAACTCCACATGCTTTAATCCAAAGAGGTCAGGAAATAGGAGCATGAATGCTCTTGTTGTGGCAGATGGGAATGTGTTGGATTGCCCACATTGTCAGGCAAGGGGCCCTGGGCCTGGAGGTAGTGCTGACATCATTGTCTCTCTCTGGGTTTTGCCTGGAGCTCCAGACACTGAGAGCTGTGCAGACAGTAACCCTTTCCTGCCTGAGCTTCCATCTAGCACTGCTCTGCCACAATCTCCTCTTTGTCACTGTATCTGCAGTCCCAGCCAACGCAGCCTTCAAAGAAAATTGCTCTGGGCCTGCTAAGGCTCTGATATTTCCCTTCCAAAAGAAATAAATTCTATCAACTCTTGGGGGAGAAGGTTAAACTTAATGGGAGTGTGTCACCTTGGCTGTGGAAAAACATAAGCCCCAAAAGAAAGCCTTGGCATTTATCATCATTCAAATACAGATAGGAGTGCACAAGGACACAAACCTTCTGCTATAAACACCCAAACCTAAGTAAATTTAGGAACTACATAAAAACTTGACATTTAAATACCCTTGATTCAAGACAGAACCAGAAAAAGGAACAGGCTCCAGCCTCTGCATCTTCAGCGTTTCCAGTGGTTTTCAGACCTTCAGGTATTGGCTGATGCTCAATCAGGCCAGTTATCACTCTGCCCTGCAGACACCCCTGTTTCTCACCTCATGCTCCCCTTTCCCCACCCACACAACCCGTCCCCAACACCTCAGCAGGTGCCCCACAATGTCAACAGTTCCCAGGGAACTCAGCACAACAAGGGATCAAGTATTAGATCTGGAGAGAGGCTTTGGCAATGCCAATACTTTGGAGTATGCAAAATAAATCCTATAAATCCAAAAAGTCAGAGCCTACAAAAAAATCACTGTGCTTCCATCCACTGCTCCATGGCTTTTAGGCTCTCTGACAGTTTATCTCCACCATCCAGACTGATGTAACAGCAATTTGGAGAATGTGAACCAGCAACACCCATTCAGTAGCTCTTGGGAATCTTTAAAAGACTCTTTCCTTGTACATGAGCCCTTTTCTTCACCATTCTTCTCTGTGGTGGCATGGAAACAAGCCATGAAAAAAAAGGATTTTGCAGGAAAACAATTTCATTCTGTGTTTGCACTTTTCCACAGACAGCAATCCCCTAATGATTTAGGGTCATTTTCTCTTGCCTGTTCCTTTTTATTCTAGCAACATAAAAAAGATCCTTAAAAAAATACTTGCTCACTGTTCAAATAACAGAGAAGGGCTAACTCTCCTTGCTCCAGTAATGCCAGAGAATCCCACAAAGCACACTGACCTCTCCGTCACTCCCCCCTGCTCTGCCCAGGGATTACAGCAGTCTCAATACAGGCTTGTCCATGCATGGGCTGTGATTCCCAACCACTGCATGATCTTTTATGAATGCAATTTCAGACTTATCCACGTTTCCTGACTTCTCTGTATTCCCATCAGACTTTTGATGTAAAAGTAACCAACATAGTTAACACTTCAGAGAAGGAATTTTGCATTTTTACCTATCTGCAGATAACCCTAGAGCAATACTGTGTCATAAAAGAAAGAATAATTTGGTAGTGTGTGTGTGTGCATGCACTGAACTGCACAGGGAAGTATGCGGAAGAAGACAGGTTTGAAGTACAACATATTTCGAGTTTTTGTAACAGGATTTGTGAAACTGAGAAGTGAGAGAGATCTTCAGTCTCACCTGCAATTCCTCTGCAGTATAAATTAACCCCTGCCTGAACACAGGGCTATGAATTTACTTTTCACGCACACATCATCCTCAGCTCGACATGGGAAAAAAGGGCAAAGGCAGAACATGTGCTCTCTGGGCAGCATTGCTGCTGGGACTGTGGCAACAAACACTGTTCTGACATAGGACCTCACTTTGGCTCCTGTTCTGCTGGGATCCACATTAGCCCACAAGTAGGTCATAATTAGAGGAGTAAAAAAGTTAAAAAAAAAAAATGTGGGGGCCACTTTCTGCTCCTGTTCTCCTAAACTGCAGATAACTATCGATTGTCCATATTCATTGCCTCAGGGAATGGAGTAGAAGACCATGAGGAGGTGCTAAGAGTATCTTGGCTGCAAAATAGTGTGAGGCAGAAAAAAAACCAGTGTTAAACTTGCACTCGGTGTCTGACTTCATAGGTCTCCATTAGATGGCATTGGCAAAACCTTGTAAACCTTAGGGATCCCCCGTCAGCTACCAAAAAAAAAAAAAAAAAAAAAAGTTCCATGGTGGCTGTGAGCTCGAAAGTCTTCCTTTCTAAGGTTCTGACTTAAATAATTTGACAAGTACCACCCCACAAACCTGTGATTCGGACTGCAGACCAGGTCAGTCTGACTCAGGTGCCCTTCAGTTCCCGTGTGTGGTGCCAGTTTAACCCATCCCGGGGTCTCATGGCAGAGGCTGTGACCACACAGCCCCGCTGAGTCAGCAGTGCCGAAAACAGGGCACCCCGGCGGTGTCTGCCCGGCTGTGGGCACGAGAAGAAACCTGCCATTCCCGCAGAGTGCCTGTGCACATGGCTGGGGCTGTGCGAGCATTTCGGTAGTTTGCCTCAATTTACGTGATGCAGATTTCTTGTATGTGAACCTACAAGCATGAGAGCGAGGAGCAGTTTCTGCTGGGATTATCAGAGGGATTTTTTTTTTTTTTTTTTGCTAGGAAAGGGTTAACCGGAGTGCCCTTGCTGAGCTCCGTGTCTCCTTGCATTCCAGGGTAAATGGTGTTTTGCAGAGCCCGGTTACCTATGGCAACAGCGGAGAGGAATACTGCAGGCGAATCTTCTGAATCACAGGATTTACAGCCCATATGTTTATTCTGCAGTGAAACACTTCCAGCCCTGCTTCTGATGTGAGCTGGGAACCGCGAGAGGGCTTTACAGAGCCATTTAAATGGCAATGTGAGCTGGAAGCGAGGCATTTTTAATCAAAGGCCAGGTTCAAAAAAGAAAACATAGCAGAATCAGCAGAGCCTCCAGAATGAGCTCCAGTGTCACCGAGTACCTGCAGTCACACGCCGCCGCCATTAATAATCTCCTCACAATTTCGTGGCTACTCCCCGAATTTTTTGGCTCAGCCTCAGCTCTTGCACAGCCACCCTGAGCAAGCCGGCAGCACGAAGCGGCTCCACAGCACGGCCAGGGCACAGGCTTGTCGGCCGGAGCCAAAGCGGGCTCTCGGGCCCGGAGGTTGCCGTGCTCCCGCGGGAGCGGTACCTGGGCTGGGCACTGCCCCGGGGGCAGCAGGAGCGGGCGAAAGCATCTGCTTTCCATCTGTGCATGTACTACTGACTTACTGACCGCTGTATGGGTGGCTTTCTTTATGGCTTTATAAACATTTGAACGGGATTTTTTAAAATGATCAGAACGGGATAGAGTACTTTGAGCCTGTTAAGAATTAAGCATAACTATGACATCATTTGAAAAACAAGAGTACAAATACATAGTTTTACATATAATTTTGAAATGCCAATGGCTTCACTGAATTAACTGCATTTCACCTCATCCCTTCTGAGAAAATAAGCAGTTCCAGGCCTGGCTAAGCTGTGGTGGAAGATCATCTGGGAATTCAGGAAGCTAAGGGCACAAGCCAAGGAGCTGTGGTTGAATGCTTGAGCAAAGCTTCATTTCACCTAACTCTAACCCTCAGAAAGTCAGGAATCTGGTTTCAGTTGCATCTGTAGTCAGCAGAGATAAATTCAGTTGCTCAAAGACAACTCATCACACCTAAAAGAAATACCTGTGTGGTTGTGTGTGTGCATGCAGGTGCATCTTGCAGTACTGGAGAAGTAATGTGATCCCGGTACAAGCTGAGGGCAGGTCACTGTAAACACAGCTAAACAGACATGTCAGACTGAATCAACAAGGAAACACCCAATTTATACTCTTCTCTCTGGAACTTGAATGCTCCCATATGTTACTACCATTTTACTTAGAAATTTGCAGTGTATGCTACATATTAATCTAGATATCTCAAAGCTTGAGAGGAAAACTATCCTAGCTGAATGAGGAGCTGGATGTTTTGCAGGAGTCTGCTACTCATTTTTGAAAGCACAGAGGCAAATCATTCCAAACTGTACTTGCTGTAACCTAGGAGGAATTCGCCTTGCTGATAAATATTTAACAGTCACGAAGGACTGATCTGCTAGTCCTTGTATGGACACCCTTTCAATGGGTTCAAAGTAGTACATGCCATTTTTCAGGGCTGCCGTCCCAAATACACTTTTTTTTTCCAGAAAGGGAAAGGAGAATCAAAAATAAGATGCAAAACACATTGAATCACAGGGTTTCTGTGTGAGCCCTCAGAATTCAGAAATGGGCACATGTGTTTAACTCAGATTTTTGTTCCATTTGGCTAAAAAGAAAACATTTACTACTTCTTACTATTTTTCTTTCCACAATTTAGAAAAGAAAATAGAATCCGAGTTCATTGATCCAGTGAAATTTATTTGGGAAATTGCTTTGCAGATGTGGACTAAGATAAACAGTAATTCATAATATATGTAGCAAATGATCATGCAAATCACATAAAAAGAGAGAGTAGAATGGGAAGGAGAATTCATCCCTGAGATGGAAAAGGAATGGGTCTTTAAAGTAGGAGAACTGGCAGGGAATCTGACTGCCTGTCTGTGCATTGCTTTCTTAATGTACATATCTACTGTATACAATCATTAAATACAAAATTAAAACTTGAGTTTGGTTTGCCTATTCATCATTCGCAGGTTCAGCTTTTTTGTTTGTTTGAGGGTTGTATTCAAGCCTTCCTTACAGCAGGGAGATCTGAGGGGCAGCGGGCTTTGTATTATGCAGTGAAATCACTCAGATGATTTTGATCAGATGAAGGGGAGGGTGTCTTTCTTTTCCCCTACACATCAATCCTGGAATTTGCCTTGCTTCTGGCTGAGGTTGTAAGGTTTTAGAAAAAGAACCAGCAATTCCACTAGCAGGAGGAATTTTGCGTGGTTGAAGAATGAATACTTTCCCGCAAAAACATGTGTGTGTGCTTGTGTTAGTTTCTCATTCTCCACCATTTCCTGAAAACAGAGCTTGGGGAAAAAGCACACAGACACATAACATTTTTCCATTAGCAGAGCAAGCGGGAGAAGGTAATCGTTTGGGGGGAGGGGGTGGTAATCAGATATCTGCTTAGTCTTCATAGAAAGAAAAATGCCTGGGCGCCTGCTTTGCCATAAATTGCATCCGGTGGTTTGGAGCTACAGCAAGTTATTAAAGTGACTGCATTAAAGTCATAATTCAGCAGGTCAGCAGCACGTTCTGCAACCCCTCCTCCATCACCCCTCCCAGCCCCATTTTCTGAAGGGACAGAACACCAGTTGCCTAAATCAGCTCCTGCTGCTGCACTTGCTGGCTTTTTCCCAGGAGGGGAAGAAAAGGGGAGAAAGAGAAGGCGAGCTCACACTACTGAGTTATTTTGCTTTGCAGAGTCAAGGGGAGCTGGTGCTGCCCACCCAGGCCTAGTCAATACAGGAGAAATCAGACTTCCCAAATGTAGCTTTCCCCCCACGGCAGCACCGTGACTCCCTGGCTCCAGGCCCACTCATGCTCTGTAAATTGTTCTCCCAGCTTCCTTGCTGGGCTGGGAGAGGTGGAGGGTAAAAATCAAGATGTCAGCATACCTCAGGGATGGGGTTGAAAGCAGAGGAATATATGCTGCTCATGACCGATCAGATGGAGGGATAGGAATGAAAACAGCATCCCACAAACCCCAAGATGGATGCCGTAGCGGGGGCTGTAAACAGCCAGCTTAGCAGAAAGCTCTCGCTGTCTAGGTCAGACGCTCACTTGGAGAAGGCAACATTTGTCTCACATTTTGTCTTATTATACTTGAGCGGCTTCCTGCCTCGCTGCTACGACGAAAGCTGCCTTCAGATAATAGCTTCCATTTCATTCTCCTTTATGAAAAACCAGGCACATACTACATTAGTACTAAAAGGTTCAGGAGTCCCTAGCAGCTTTTTTGATAACAAGCTTGTGCACATTTGAATTAAAAGAGACTTGTAGGGAAAAACCCTATGACCCCCAAAACTAAAGGGAAAGCAGAGTTTTACCTTAGTCTCCCAGTCTAAATGCTATGATTTATTAAAAAATAAGATTTTTTTAAAGTCCATCACCTTGCAAGGTTCCTTTTAAACATGCTCAAATGCAGAAGGTCACCATAACTAGGGTTGGGTCACTTTTTGTAGATGTGACCCATTTCTCCTGTTTCCGAGGGGACAGAAGTGCCCTAGAGTCACCCTTGCACCCTCAGAAAGTACTACTGGGCTCTGTTTTTGTTGGCCTGGCTGTAGGGAGCACAGCAGGCCACAGGGCACTTCCTTTCTTCGGATGCTAAATATTTTCTTAATGAATCTAAGGAGGAACACTAAAGCTGAAACTGCTGAAATGACAAGTAGGCGTATGAGGTCACCCAGCAGTGCCAACTCAAGAAAAATGCCAGGTTTTCCATGCATGTTCATGGAACATGGAAAACAGCACATAAGAGGGAAAAAGCATGCACACTGCTATTCCCTTAGCAGCAAAGATTCCTTGCTTAAAACAGACATGCAGATGTGAATTTTTTCTGCAGATCACGTGTTAGAGACACTGATTTTTCCTTCTGTTTTTCACTAGCAGTTTAAAGATATACCTCACAGTGACTCCAGCAGAACACTGGGGAATGGGTTTCTTCTGCTGCACAGGCTCCACAAAATTGTCACACAGCTCCCTTGATGCACAGCCACACTTACAGTCATGACTATGGAGGACAAGTAGAACATGCCACTGCCTTCTGGGTCAGGGTTTTTATTCCCATTGAGAGTTTATTATAGGCTTGAGATCCTCTGAGAATTAAATCCTCTGCTTGTCTACAGAATAGATAATGGCAGGGCAACCTTCCCACATCACTGCCTCCTGCCAATGCAGCTCAGCCCTGACCTGGCTACCATTCATGACTGGACAGAGTGGAGTTCATTCTCTGTATCTCATTCATAGCCACTGGTCTTTGCAAATAAGGAGCAATTTAGAATCCAATTTGATTATTTTTTTTCAGAAGAGAAACCAACCAGCAAACCAAGCAGGAACTGAGCTGCAAACCACTAAAATAATTTCAAACAGATTTCATGTATACAATGTGGATGGCAACAATGTCAGAGCACTAGTGATCCAAGGAAAGTAAAGAATTAATAATACAAAATTAAAAGTGCAGGATCTCCCATACCTGCACAGAGCTGCTTCAAGCCTTGTGTGTGTGTGACATTCAGCAGGGCTGCTTCAGAAACACTCTTTTCACTTCAGCTTCATTTTCTAGCATTTACTAAAGCAGTAATTTTTGTAGTTGCAGCGCCCTAAGCACACTAGAAAAGTAAGCGTGTGATGGGAGAGCTTGTATTGCTGCAAGCTCGTCTGTATTTCGCAAGACTAAAAAACTGAAAAAATATATTGCCTCCGCCTAAAAACGTCTCCTCTCTCTAGCTTGCCCCTCAGTCATATTTGTGCTTCTGAGAATGCAGCAGTTCAGACAAGCGCTAGGCATTACAGTTGCGATTGCTGTATTTATTATTCCGGATGCCACAGCAATGAGACAGACATTCCTGTGTAAGGTCTACGATTTTCCCCCAAATGTGAGGATATTAGTCAAGCTCCCATCACAACGTGAAAATAGTTGCGTATTTCCAGTGTCATTTCCAGCAACAAGAGGGCAGCAGGGAGCCTCGAGCAGAGGTCGGGAATCCAGCAAGAGCAGACAGGCGTCAGCTCCTTATTTCCAGCCTCCTTCGGGCAGCGATCATAGATTCATAGAATCCTTTAGGTTGGAAAATGGAGGAGAGCCCACTTCTTGAGGAGTATGATACCCAAACCCCAAGAGTATACACGGGGTCTTACCGTGTTTCTCAAGCAGACAGACTTGGGAGTGCCCTGCTTAGGCTCTTCTGGGTATCTCATACTTATTTCTTGTTTCTAAAAGATGGTACACATCATTTTTCTTCATCAAGCGTTTATTCTGTTTTACAGGACTCATCAGGGACAAGCTGGGGTCCTCAAGATTTAGATTTTCAAGAAGTCAGTTGCTGATCTTTCATATATATAATTTTGCTTTGCAAATATACGGGGCCTCACAATTAAAGTGGGTTTTAGGTTGAAAGCACCCCTTTAAACCTGTAGGTGCACCTGCACCAGTAGGACAGAAGGACTGGGAATCTAATTTTATTTTCTACAGGATTCACCACAGGGAGTATCCCTAGCAAATTCTCACCCCTCTGGCTGGCTGTCCACTTTCCTCTTAGCCAGGTGTACAGAAATCTGCCCATGGCTGTGTCTCCATGTTCTTCCCTGAAATGCCCCACAGAGAAACTACCTGTGAAATGTCCCTAACATTTTGGAAGCACTTAGTGTGTACAGCTGCAAAAAAACTACTTGCAGAGGCATTACAGACATGCTTCGAAAATGCACAAATGAGAGGCAGAATGTGATTATTCCTACTGTTCAGACAAAAATTTAGAGTAATATTTGAGAAGAAATCTGAGGGCAGCTTTGTTGAGCAAACTACAATTTAGACAGATCTAGAGCTGCTGTCATTCCCCACAACAGGGCTTCTTGCTAAATCACAGCAGCTGTCCCTCCACTGCCAGCAGCAGCCGGGAACACAAGGAACCATTTTTTCTCTTTCCAGCACGGAAGCAACACAGGAAAGTCACAGAGCAGCACTGAGTCAGGGCTCTGCGGCACAGTAAATTTCTGAGGCTGCCTGGTATTCTAGGCACATCCTTACAGCAATAAACTTATCAGCATCATATCCCAGCCAGGAGAGAATCTGGAGCAGCTAAAAATACAGCCCCTGCATCTCAGAAGCTTGCACACAACAAACTGCTGCCTGTGACCTCCACAGCCTCTTCTCCCAGCGCATACACCCAGGGCAGGTGTGTGTGCTAGTCCTCAAGGCAAGGACAAGAGAGAACACTCACTATATGTCGTGATGGGCATTACACATAAATTTAGGAATAAAACCAGGAGTCTTGTAGAAAGGAGAATTCCTTCTTGCTTGGCATATTAGAAAAGTCAAGTGGGGTCTGCATTGCCTTGGTGTTTGAGGGGTGATTATTTCTCATTTTGCTTTGCGCAGTGAAACACCTCAAAGCATTAGCAGGCTCTATAAATCTCACGGACACCACATGTGTGACTGGATTATATATAGCTCTGCTTTCACATTACCAGCTCCAAAACATCACACAAAGAAGACAGTAATGAAATCTCCACCTCTCCAGCCATTGCTCTCTAATCTGAAACGGCATTTCCAGGAGCCATTTTCACTCAACCAGGGAGTCTAGGAACAAACACGTTCTCACCCTCCCACTCACTGTCAGACAGCCCCACAACTGGCACGCACGTATACAGTCACACACACATTCATTCTCTACATTTCTCACCGAGAGATACAAAAAGTCTCATGCATTTGCAGTTTATCACATGCAAACATACACATCTCTCCCCTTTCAGTCATGCAAATACAAAATCGCAAATGCATTCTGGATTAAATTCTATTTTCACTTATGCTATGCAAATATAAAAGCTGAATACTTCCATTAAGATAACAGATTTACAACTGTGTAACTGAGATCAGAATATGGTGCTGACTCTCTCATACATAAATTTCCATAGTTGCTCCTGAATTTGTCTTTTTCCTCAGCCGCCTCTCTGTGCATTAATCATTCAACATTTAAATCAGCCATCCACTTGCTTCTTTTTGCTTTGTCAATGAAAATTGTTCAGCATTAATTATAAAATTCATTCTCTACTGAGGTTTTCTTGGCTTTTTTTCATTAGTGGGTGGAAGTGTCAATTTACAGTCATCTTGTTCTGTCTTCAAAAAGACCCTGTGTACCAGCTATACTGCAGAACACATTCTCTGTGTGCGAGTGGCTGTGAATGTGTGAGCTTGTGAATGTATATGCAAGATTGGGAATGCATGTGCATACATGTGCATATGTGGAAAAGATATGGAGATGGTGTTTGAATTAGCAAGGCTAAGTGTTTCTCAGGCTTTATTTTACAGTTTGAATTTTAACCCCTTTCTGAATATAAAAATTTTCATCCTAGCAATACGGATGATTTCAGGTTACAAAGCAGAGTTTATGGCAACTGCAAATGTGTTCAAAATCAAATATCTTGGCGACAAGACACAATACTGATCTAATTTTACATAGCAGTAAAACCTCTACAGATTTGCTTTCATATTTTATAATCAAAAGGATTGGACATTCCTGGTCCAGTACCCTGAGCAATCCTGCTGTACAAAAGCAATGCGAGTGCCACAGAGCACATGGTGAAATAATAAACCAGTATGCTGTAGCCAACAGCACATCACAAGGTAATAAAACACAAGGACCAGAGAATTTGGTTTAAATGGGAAACATTTTAGTGTATGGACTGAATACAGTAAAGGTGAAGGCTGACTGAACTTGTCTTTGCAGGTATGATTTTCACAATTGTGAATGTCTTACTCTGTTACTACAAAGCAGAAAATACACCAGCGCGTAAATGCTTTCCAATCTTTTCATTATACTGGGATGCTGCAACCTATATTTAACCCAAGGGGAGGGATGTACTCAAGAAACAATCCACACTTTGGCAATCATTTCTCTTACCAGTTACATAAAATGTTAGACCATTTTAGCTGCCAAGCAGGGATTAGAAAAAGGGCGGGGGGGGGGGGGAGGGAGGGAGAAAGAAACCAGGAAAAACTGTATCTCTCTGCAAAAATTTAATATGAAGCAACATAAGATCTGAGTCAAGAAACTACAGTAATCTCCCAGGCAACAACGAAAAGATGAACACTGCAAGTGCAAATGCTATTCCTCTTCTGGGATGCTGGTATGAATTTGTCCTGTCCTAGTACAGTTACAGGGTCATCCCCTTCATAGGGGCCTGGTTTTGTGGAAAAAGATGGTTCAGGTAACCAGGTATGTGATGTGCTGACCCCTCCCCTCCCCTAATTCTCCCTGGGCTGGTGGCCATTGAAATATGGTGCCTATTCTGTATGCTCTGCGTTGCTGAAATGGACTTGCAGTTTCAGTTTAGCTTCACAAGATTGCTGGCCACCGCAAAATCCTGCCTTGCAACAGGCAGGAATTGCCCCAGTTGCAGAAAACACACAAAGTAAAAGACTCAGAATAGAAATCAAGAATGGAATCAGTCCCGAACACTAAAATGAGGAGGAACAAGAAGTTGTTGAGAGGAGGAAGTTAATATTACCCAAGCTATATACATTCTGTGAAAAACAAGAAACCTTCAATCTCCAAAAATATCAAGCAGTGCTTTTCACTCCTACTGAAAAACTGGAAAATGGAAAGTGTCTTTTTACTTTATGATGAAATCAAAATAAGTAGAAATAACAGTATTTAGTCAAACAACAGAGCATCTCTCCAACCTAACAGAAGTTGTGCTTTAGGTAAACTCTCAGAGTGAGCTGGGAATACAGCCCAGGGTTTGGGTTTATTTTTTTTGTACAGACCTCTGCATGTGTTGCTCTCACGAGGTTAGCGCACAAACAAAAAGGCAAGACACTTTTAGTCAAGTGGTGCTTTCTCTCCCACTGATAGAACAGGAGGAAAAAGGTGAGTTTGATTCTCATTTAAATCAAAACCATTTTGTATGCCTGTGAGCAAAAAAAAGGAGCTCAAAGTCAATTCTGCATGAGGGAGCACTTCTCTGGGGTCGGTAACCTGTGAAAGCACTACAAATATGGTTATACAGGTGAGCCATGCTTTTGTGGCATCAGGAACAGGCTCACTAGATGAGGAGACTAAAGGAGCTGTGGCCCTTGCTCTCTCATGGTTTCCCACCCAGAGCACAAGCTTCCAGTCACACCACGCAAAAATGCTTTGCAACCCTCCTTACCTTCCCCTCCCTGTCTGCTGCTGTGTCTTCCTACAGAAAATAAAATTTACTCCATCTTGTCTCCTTTCTCAAGTAAAATAACCTATTCCAAGAAAAGCATGTCTTTGCCATTATAAACACATTGACACTAGAAATTCTTACTAGCAAAGCTACACTGGTCAGAAATCATCTGTACCATACTCATGTCAGCAGGGCTATGACAGATCAGCCCTTAGATGGACAGAAAAGAATTTTGTGCCAAATTCTAATTTACACTCATAATACTTTACAGTTATTGCCAGCACAAAGGAGCGTTGGAAGAAGTATATAACATACCTGTTTTGACCCTGCTTGCACTTCTTACTAGTGTGAATGAGAATTTGGAACTGTGAGCCCATATGTGCCTCCGAATTGCTTCCAGTTTTTCTACATGCTTATTTTAGCAGTATTTGTCACCCATGTGTATGCAAATAAAGCTTGCAGAGGAGTTCTGAGTAATAGGAAGAAAACAGCCTACCACTGTTTATTAGACTACAGCTGATGCCACAGTAAAAAAATGCAGTTGGTAATTTTAGTTCCCTTCCTAAGGGATACTTCCTGCCCTTCCACATTATTATGAAAACTGCTGGTGACAATGCATCTGATCCCAGTACTGGGAGCTCCTCACAGAGACTCATAACAGAACAGGCTCTTGAGCCTGAATTTTTTTTTTTTTCTGCTAATTTTCCAGGTCTGGATCTTCTTTCTCTTCCAGACCAGAGGTGAAATGCATGGCATGGCAGAACAAACAAAGCTCTTTTATCTCTTGCCTGTAGTCTCCTAACTTTATTCACAAGAACTGTCAGTCCAATTCCTTTCATAGCCATGATATCACCTGAAAGAATTTTTAATGCACGTAAGATTTTAGTATTGCAATTTTACACTTTTCGTCTTAGGTTTCACTGTCTGTTAAATCATCTAAGACTTCAAAACCCAGATTTTATTCTGAGTGATTCTGTCTTTTTCCACTTGGTTAGTGTCACATTTTTCTGTGATTTCCTTAGGGCATTTAAAACAACAGGATTCCTTTTATTTCCTTATCTCTTTGGTCATTCACATTATTGCTCATTTCTCAAGAAAAATTCACAACTCCAGGGTTACTGCATCTTCAAAATCATCCAAAGGAGCCCATCTACTTCATCTGACCTCCAAAACTGGTGACAAATTTTGCTTTTTTCTTAAGTGACAATTCTGAGTGGTTCAGATACATAGATTCAAGTTTTCAGCCGCTCGACATATTAGGTATATACTAAATTTGAATGAAATCATTTGCACATGTGCAACCTACATTTATGCATGCAAATCAGGCAATTAGGTACAAAATTACCTGATTTGCATACATAATGCTAGAACTGAGCAAGTAATATGCAACAAAAAACATATTCTATTAATATTATTTTCTTCTGTTCTGGAATTAGCTGCAACTGGCTTAGGAAATACTCAAGATTTTCATCACTCAAAATGATATGTGATCAATGTTTCTAGGTCTACTGATGTGTTGGCTAATTGCACATATCAAATGATACCAATTTTGTATCGTGTTTGGTAACCTAGCATGAAGTTTATAGGAAAATGCACAATTCTACCTTTTTCACATTTAGAATTCAACTTAAAATTAATTTGTACAAATAAATCTTGAGTGCATGCATATTAGAGCATAGCAACACAGATATCCCCAAAATTTGCTTTTGAATTAAAATTGAAATTTTTTTGCTCTTTGTGCATTGCAGCTGCTTTTCCATGCCCACAAATACGGAGCTGCTGTAAAAGCATCTGCATATGTAGAAAAAGAAGCCAGTGCAAACAGAGTCTGTGGAGTCTGGAGGATATTTTCTATAGGACTGAAGTTGTAAGCAGGCAGGTCACACCTCATAGATAATGAAACAAGAAGCTTTCCTTTGGCACAGCAACACCAGAGAGGCCTGCCTTACTGGAAGGTAAGTGCATACCCTGGGAGGGCTCCGGTGACACCTTTGAGCCTGACCTCTTCTCTCCCATGGCTCTCTCTACCTCCCACTGCCTCATTGCTCTGCACATGTACCAACACACTTCTCCTGGTTTGCTTCCCTTTGCTGTGCTCTGTCTTGCTTAGAAGGCAAACTCCTCAGGCACAGACCTGTCCTATTTGTCTACAAAGTCTTATGCATACTAAAGGGCTTTCGCTGTAGAATAAATAAACAATAACTGCACTTCTGCTGTGGTACAGAGACATTTTTGCATGTCTCTAATTGTTCTCATGGGCTTATCTCCAAACCCCTTTAAGCAGTTCATTATAATTTTTAAGATAGGGTCACCAATACTCTTCCAGATAAGGGCAGATCTTTGGTTCCTGTAATGGCAGTACAAAGCTCCACATAGCATTCAGCATTTCATTCCTCATGCATCCTGGCATTCACTTTCTGATCAGATGCTCATTTTACAGACATGAGCTTCCAGTAAGTTACCCAGTGGCAATCAGGTCTTCCACCAAAATATTCCGGTACCTTTAGTAAAACTAGGCAATATGGTTAGGAAAATGGTTTCCTCACAGCGTGTACAACTGCATATGCCATAAATTTAACCTGCTACTCTCTGGATCATTCATCTGTCATCAGTGTGCTAAGTCCTATTGGTTTGATTTTTTTATGCTCAAACAGCGTTTTCAAACTTTTCAACATCCCCTCTTGGGTTTTTTTTTCTTTAGTATTTAAATTGTAAGCATTTCTAAGATGACCGTGTCTTTGTCTTCTAAAAGCTATGTTGCACATCTTTGGTTGATACAGAAAATAACAAAGACCACCAAGGTATTTGACAAGATACACATTTAAGAGCCATCATCGTGTGACAACCTTGCTGCTCATTATCTGTTGCCTCTCATTTCAGGAACTTCTTTGTTTCTTATGCATTGACAAATTGATAATGAGGGACTTTTCACCTCACAAACTATTGGTCAACTATCATTTATTTTATTTCAAGTGCCTCTGCTGCTCTCAAAGTTCTGCTGCTCGTAACTACGCAATCATTTGACTTTTATGTGTCTGTCAATCAAAACAGCTTCTGAGCATCTCTCAAACATTTAAAACCAGAAAACTCTGAATGTGTCTTTCTCCTTTTCATCCTCACCTGCTGAAGGAGAGAGCTTGTATAATTTTCCTTTCTTGCCTTTGCCACTGGCACTTGTTCTTAATTCATCCTCTATTTCAGGCTAAGGGTCTCCAGATCTCCTTGACACATGTCCCAAAAGAGGTACACTTCCATTTCTTGATCTTTCCTGACAGAAACCATCCCTTTCCACACTCAGCAATTTCATTTCTATAAGAAAATATATACAGAGGCAATTCAGCACAACCTCTGTAAGCACAAGAATTTGTAGGAGGCACTGGAAAGCCATACAGGCCAAGAATGTAATTGGAAGTCATAGCTCAGTTGGTTAGAGCATGGTGTTAATAACACCACGGTTGCAAGTTTGATTCCCGTTCAATCCCTGTATGGGCCATTCACTTAAGAGTTGGACTCAATGATCCTTGTGGGTCCCTTCCAACTCAAATTATTCTGTGAAATCTTTGATACATATTTCAAGCCACGGAGGTAAAAAACAACAGTAGTTCTTCCGTCTCAGGTAAGGCGTACTTCGTTCTAATCCTAACATCTATCACACTTTCAAATGAACAATGACTCACAGCCTTTCATCATTCATGTTTGTCACACATATCTAATTTAACCTCACAAATTCCCAAAGAGGAAAAAAAGCATTTTGTAGGAGTTGCTATGCTTACACCACATACAAAGCCTCCTTGCTACAAAAAAATTGCTAAATGTAACCTGCCTCTCTATGGACCCGTGGACCTGGAGCAAACCAGCTATGTAAGGTTACCAGACCCAGCAGAGAAGGAGCCAGAGGAATTAGTAGGGGAGCAAACTGAATGGGTTAATTTGTGTGGTTTGCCTTGCTGTGGAAACAGGGCCCTCTAGAAATGTGTTCAAGGGGGAAGAAACTGCTGACTGAATGGACTTGGGATCCTGAAACAGAGAAATCCTTGGGGAAAATAGACCAGAAGTTTGTGCGCCGTGAAGCACATTGACGGCAAATGGACTGTATCACTAAGAGAAAACCAGAGCAATTACATAAAAGATGCTGGCAAAACCAATAGGTAGACATATATCAATGGACTCTTGTGCTGTGAGGGGAAAGAGAGCAGTTTATCTGTTGATGAAAAGCCAGCAGCAGACCGGGCACTCCTCCTGCAGAGTCAACAAAAGCAACAGGAACTCCAGCTTGCACCTCAGCAGGAGAGACTGCTGCAATGTATGCTGACATGGGGCTTGAGGAGTGCTGCTAGACTGGCAGAGGGTAGTTTGGGATGGCTTAGCTTAGTGCTGATGGAGCTAAAACATTACCCTCAAATGCCCACCCACATCTCTGAATGCCTAGTGCTGCTGGTGTAAAGGGTTAAAACTGAGTAGCTACAGAAAACCTCCCCACAATGAGGGAGGGCCACACAGCACAGTGTAGAGCTATCTGGCTCTTGTTTTGGCCAGGCTGAGACTGGCTCCAGAAGCATACTGTCATGGCATTTGGGCTGCATTACATGCATTGAGAATGTGCTCATTTATAGCGGTCAAACAGACAGGGAACCTCTGTGTGTTTGGAGATGAAAATGGTAGCCTTGGAATGACCTCCACAGGGTCTGCTGCTAGAGCTTAAATGGATTGCCACTCTGGGAACTCCTCTGCAAGTAACCTGATGGAGGAAATAGAGGTGGAGGGAATGAATTCATGTGACAGGCTACAGCATTCTGCTACAAGAGGCAAGGCAGACCTGTAGCTTGCAAAAAAGCTTTAGAAATACTATTAGTCCTACATCATCTTACAGAAAGTCCTCCTGAGAGCAGGGAAACTCTAGTGATGTGCAACTGGCATGCAAACTTGCACATAAGAAAGGATTGTTCACCGGAACAAGTACAGATATGTGCCCAGGATATATAGATGTGTGTCATGTGCCATTTGAGCCACAGGTCTCTGTTCAACAAAGCAGCTTCCTGCATGAGGCAGACAGAAAGTCTTGAGTAGTGAGTGAGGGGTATAATGTTGACTTGAAACCAAGTGGTCTTAAATTGTGTGGGAACTCCACTGTTAACCCAATGAAAAATCTAGTAACTACATTGCCAGGATTCCTTAGGGAACAACAGCCAAAAAGGCTTAAGAAGTTTACTAAAAAGAGCTACCTAGACTGAGACATCTTTTAGCATCAAGGAAAGCTGGTGTATCAGTATGAAGACTTAACAACCCTGAAACTGAACATCATTGAGAAGTCTGTGTGGTAATGAGATAGGTCGCCGTCAAACTGTAGAACTAGTTTGGACAAGACCCTGAGGGTAATCGTGTGTGTGCTGCTGAGGACTGATGCCTTAAATGCTTGCATTTAACAAGTAATATGGTGACTCTCACAGTGCTGGGAAGGAATCAGGCAACTGCACAAAGAGCTCATCTGAGGAGGAAATGGTGTGGAGCAGGTGACAGCTTACAGTTCCACAGACTCAGACTGAGATATGAGCATGAAGGGCCTGCTTTGAGCAGAGAAATGACCTTGCTCTAATCAGCTCCTTTGGTTCTAAGGTTTGAAGAACTTGTACTGGCTTTAAGCTTTTGCCATCTTTTCTAGGCTGGAGGACATATCTGATGGTTGGTCAAAGGAGGAAGAATACAACTGTATTTACAAGTTCTGTGCTGGCAGAGTTATTTTCCTTAATATGTTAGAAAATAAATCTTTAATTTTATGTAAGTCCTCATTTGCAACAGCAGGAAGGAAATCTGGGGGTTTTTTTTAAGTGACTTTAACCTGATGTTGTTTTCAACAAAGGGGCTATTAAGAACTTTTGCTGTTATACAGTTCTATAGAGTTATGTTGTAAATTATTTCCATAGCAACGTGATTATGTCATATATTCTGCATTATAACTCAGAGGGAGACGGGGTGGGAAAAGCACAGAATGAAGACTACAGAGCATGAGCTGTCCTGATTATTGCCTGAACCTTTAAAGTTCTTATTAGTCCAATTTGTTTAAACAGTGTTTATTTGCAGGTAATGTTGAGGATCCAGCCAGGCTGCACCTGCCTTCCCAGGCATGCTCAAACACAGCCTGGGATTGCACATCTTCAAGGGAGAGCAGGGTGGGGTTCCTTCAAATGACAGAACCTTCTGGAAGGAGGAAGTTTCAAGCTGTAACTTGCAAAATATGTACAACACACTACTGTAAAAATCCAGCCATCAGAACAAGGAAGATCTATGCAGAGACCTGCAACTAATCATGTAGAATGCTGAAAGGAGCTGCTCTTTGTATTAAGCATGTGCAGTGCAGTTCTCAAGAAATGCTGTTGTCCATTCTAGCATGAGGAAAGACAGGTACAAAAGAGCATGAGAATTTCTGCATTGTTTCCTGGTATTTAACTGTCACACAAGCCACTAGACATTCTATCAAGGATGCTGACTAATGAATCCATCTTAGGCCGCAGGTCCTTGTTAGCACAACGTGACTAGATGCCACAAATCACACAACTCATGCTATCCCTGATGGCTGCACCTCAAGCTGCCTCCCCTCCAGCAGAAATGATGCAATGAGCACAGCTGAATGAGTACAGTTGGATGAACAGAAGAGCTGACTGGGGGAAGGGCGGGGGGGGGGGCTGTGCAGGGGGTGGAGTGAGAGAACCACTCGAAACCACAGCAAATATTTGCCAAAAATGAGTATGTACACTTAGCAAGGTACAGTTCTTGAAAGGCTGCATCCTTTTGATAAGATACATGGTATAAACTTTCACAGAAGGAGGTGGGATACAATAAATGTGCCAACTGACCTTTCTTATCCATGCAGTCTGAGTTCTTCAAGGAGGAATTATCTTTACATGTAAGAGGGAGTCAAGCACATAACAACACTGAAGAAGTAATAAAAAATACTCCAAAATTTACTGCTGCAGGAAGACGAGAGCTCTTTCAGTTGTTTTAATCCCAGATGTTTTGTACCTTGTCTTTTTATTTTACAGAAATCAGTTATAGACACTGAGGAAGAGAGTTCTAAGAGAAAATGTCTAGCATTTCAAGCTAGATGAAATAAACCTGAAACATATACAAGTCAGTGGCCTACATTTTCCAGTAACAGACCAGATATTCAGGCTTCTCACTCCCTCCCTAATTCTGCCCCTAGCTCCTACACACATTAAACCTACAAAAGTGCGTTGTCCTTACCCAAACTGGGTGCCAGTCTGGACATGTTCAAGGGAAAACCTGAGCTACACTATGATCTTGTCTCTTGTTACCATGATGTGTGCAGCGAAGAGTAAGATTGCTTCAGATAGATCTAGAATACAGCAATTCAAAGCGAGCCCCTCCTGTCTTTGATTTGGATGTGCTTTGCTTTCCATCATAGCCAAAGGGGAGCTCCTACCTCTGACACACAGGTATGCACTCTCCTTCACCCCAGCCCTCGGTATGTTGCATCAGCAAGAACGGCAACAGCCTCCAGCCTTGGAGCTATCAGCGAGTGAAGGACGCAGGCTACAGCCAAATGGCCTCGCATTGAACGCTGTTGTTCCCAAACACCTGTGTCACACAAATGCTTTTGAGTTCAGCTGCACGGTCGTTGTAACAACATGCTTTTATTCCAGAGGAAGGGAGACTAGCATTTGGGGCAGTAACTGAAGGCCACGGCCTCCCTCGTTCTGATAGGCATTTGCTGTGAGACTTTGGCTAAAACACTTGAGATTACCCATCTGGAAAACAGATAAACTAATGTAGTAACTTGAGGAGTAACTTCACCCTTTCCTGGGTGCAGTAGTTCTCAGTTATGGTTAGCAAAGTCCCAGCCAGCTTTGCGTATAAAGCACTTACTTATGGAAGGGCAAAACGCTGTTTTGGCTTCAAAACAAGACTTGGGGCTCCTCCCCTCCTCCTCCTCCCCCCTCTCCTCCTCCCCCCCGGAGAAGCCCCCCACGCCTCGCCAGTTTGGCAGCCCAGAAGCAGGCTGCTAAATCGATGGTTTGCCTGAGGAGCGAGCGGAGGCTTGCAGCAGCATGGCTGCTTTCTCTGCACATTCCTCTGGTGACGCTGCTTATTACCCAGCATGCAGATAACCCTGAGTCAAGGCTTTGGTATGAGCGGCGCTGCCAGGAGCTGCGTGCTTGGAATAGAGGGTTACAGTTTAAACCGAGGTGAAGCGCCGTCCCCCTGCCTGCCTCTCCTGCTCGGCTGGAGCCAGCCACCCCTTCACCTATTTGCAGAAAAGGAGCTTTCCAGTCCCTCCCCTCCACCCCACCGCTCACCCAGGGATCATTCCCATTGAGAAGCTCTCAGCCTAATAGTAATCCCGACGAATTTAGCTGCTGCTAATAAATCCCACCCTTCTGCCCCTCCCAACCTGCCTCCATGCAAATCCATTTGTAGGTTACTTGAACAATAGCGGAGCTGTAGTCAGCCCTCCCCTCTGGCAGCCTGCAGGGAGGGAGGGAAGGAGGATGATGACAGCGGGGAATTCTGCTCGGCTCCTTGAAGCTGCACAGACATGTTTCATGTCCCCGTTCCCATCTCTTGCGCATAGGCGGGCAGGCAGGAGGGCAGGCGGACAGGCAGGCAATCACATGGCTGTCTAGGTCGGGCCCAAGCCAGCGGCAATTGCACGCTGTGGCGACCCGCTGACCCCTCCCCGGCACAGCCCGGTTTGGTTCAGTTCGGTTCAGTCCCCGCCTAAGCTGCTATGCCGCAGCCGTGCCAAGCCGCTCTGTACTGCGGTGGGATTGCCAGGCTCAGCCTCCACTCATAGAGGACTAAAACAAAGCAAAGAGCCTTTGCGCTGGCCAAAAATTAGAGGAAGATAGCCCAGTGAAGCAGACTTGGGGGAACGGTTCTCCTGACACACTCGGTACTGTCAGGGGAGCAGTGCCAGCAAAAGAGAAAGGCACAGCTCTCCATTGTAGAACTCTTTGGGGACAACAGAAAACCAGAGTATTCTTGCTGATAATGCTGATTGTGTGAGAAAGGGGTGTTTTCCTCAAAATAAATTGCTATTTGCAGCAGTTCACATCTTAGAGGTTTCTTTGCAAAGGGTAATAAAAGCAGCAGCGAGTGCATATGGCCAAGCAGGGGAGGGCTGTGAGCGGATGCCAAATCAGCTGAAACCTAAGAAGCTTGACCTTCCTCACCTCCACCCCTGCTCCCACCGCCTCCAAATAACCTTACAAGGGCGCATCGGGAAGGCAAGGCACACAGCAGCGAGCGGAATGCAGTCTCAGCCCGGCAGCAGGCAGGGCTGCGTGGCTGTGTCAGTGAATGGGGAGAGAGGACACTTCAGGGTAGCTGCAGCCACTGTCAGCAACGCACACTGATACCAGCAAGGCTCATTGCATTGAGCCAAGCACAGCAGTCAGACCTTGCAATCTCGAACCTACCTAGCCCCAAGTAGCTCAGCCAGTCCAACCAGTCAGAGACCGTACTGGCCAGACAGACCATGATGATGAGCATCCTCCCCCTCCCATTCACGTCTAACTGCTCTCATCGACTGTTCACTCTACAATTCCCTGAATGGCTAAAAGACAGTGGGTTTGCTGTCAGAAACTTGAAATGACATATAATCTCCCATGTTTCTTTCATGGAGGTAGGCAAGCCCATTCCCAGGGAGAAGAACTGGATTCCTACAGAGCCACCCAGTTAGGGGTGGCAGCATGGGGCTGGGCTGCCCTGTGGCGAACACATGGGGACAGAGATGTTTGTCTGCCTCATCACAGGAGCCCTGTAATAGCCTCACTCAGTCCACACACACTTAATTCTTCTTTTAAGACATACAGCTGGGGAAAGACCTTGTGTGCAGTTCTTTTTGTATCACCCCCGTGAGAAGAGGCATTCCCCTTCCCAGTCCGCATTACAGGTTTTAAGGCAGAGGCTGAAACAACAAAAGCTCGGTACATCGTTTGCAGACACTTTGAAGATAAAAACAGCAGTGCCTATTTCTATACAGGAGAGCATAACTATCTCCCTCTCTGTCTTCCAAGGGATGGTTGTAAGGACAACTCTGTAGGTATAAAGCTACGTTTTGGGTAGAAAATGCACACTGTAATGGATTCTGATGGCTGAATGCCAAGGGGGAAGCTGCTCTGCTTCAAGAATAGCCTTACAAGACTCAGCACTACAGTGACAGTTTAGTACTCTGCTGCAAATCTACAGGATGTGTCACTTTGGCAGAGAAAGAGGCTGCTAATGCACAACACAATCCACTCTACAATGAATGGAGAATGACTGCACACACACAAAAAAAAAAAAAAAAAAAAGGCAAGACCTAGAGAAAAGGGAAGCTGCAAGATAACTACTGCATAGTAAGCTGGGAACCTGAGAGCTCTGACGAGACAAAGCCCTTTCCCTTGAGGGGAAGAAAATCTCAGCTCGAAAGACACGTAAAGAAGCAGACAACCCTCTTTCCAGAGACTGCTGCAGCTCTGCAAAGCTCTGCTGGCAGCCAGCCTATTTGAAAAGATTGCAGTTTCAAAACAATGTTAGTCCTCACTAGTTTGGGGAGGAGAGCATGCTCATATGCACAACATTCTTAAGCAAATAGAAAAGATAACAAGGTTTGTACTAAATTACACCAGTTACCATTGGTAAACTCAAGCTCCTGTTGGAACTGTGTAGTGTTTTCCCCAGATGGACATAGCATCTCTTCACTGCACAAACATTTCTATCTCCAACTCGCACACAGCTGCCAATGCTTAAAAAACAAACATCCAGTGACACACATGTTCTAACCCATTTCTAAGAAAATAGGCTACAAGGCTATTAAAAGAAATGTCAAGAATAATCTAACTGGAAAAAAACCAAAACACAACAACCCTCCTTGGGAAAATAAACCATTTAAATACTTCCCCATTACAAGAAGGAATGAGAGCACAACAAATGACCACCTGGAAAAAATAAATTAACTTACACAATTTATTCAGGCAAACATTGGGCTGTACCTTAAATAACTGGCAAATATGGGGGATGGGAGCATTACTGTAAAATACAAAAATCAGCTGAATCTCTGTACATGAGACTCACTTGGCAGCTCCCTTTTCCTCCTCCTCGAAAAAAGGTAACAACTTGTTTGTCAGCTGTGGACATCTCCAGAAAGAGAAAAACCTATGGAGTGGGTTCAAAGAAATGCTGGCTAATATGCCCAGACTGGCTGCTTAATGAGCTAGAGTAAAAGAAAAGGTCACATGGTTACAAAAAACTTCCATACAACAAATGCCCTGTAGCTATGGTTAACTTTAATTAAATGCAGTATTGCAATTCACTTCAGGCTTATTTTCCACCTATGTCTACTGCCCCTTACCTTTCCTTTGCCTGCTAAAAATCAAATTGATGAGTCTCATAAGTAGGCTTATGTTCAAAAAATTGTAAGAGCTTTTCAAGAATGCTCTTCAATTAAAAAAAGCCACTAAATTGATCTGTTTCTAAATACAACTAGTGATGAATGATTTCAAGATTACAGGAGTGGTTCTGTTTATATAAATCAGGGTATTCACGCTTCTGTGACATAATTAAATGTTGAACAGCCAGTAGTTCTTCTTTTAATGGCAGTTGCAATTCACACATGAATATTACTTTTCTTCTCCTTAGGTTTAAACTCCAATTTCAACCGTGTGTACAATTTTTTTTCTCTGTCAGTCATGAGCTCACAATGTTAGTCCCCCTATCTCGTGATTTAGAAATAAACTGCTGTGTGGGAACTGCATGCTTAAAAATAACTGAAAACAGGATCAGTACAAATCTATACCCTAAAAAACATGTAAGTTGTATCCAACAATTAACTCAAAACATTCTTTCTCTGCATTATTTCCTCTGATCCATTACATAAGAACATGTTCATAGATTTTTAAGCACCAATGTATCACTTGGTAGGAAAAAAAAATATACATACACACACAAAGTTATTGTCTGAAATCACAGATATAGTGATGCCAAATAGTGAATCTCAAAATGTAACAAACCTCCACTCCCTCCCCACACACAAAAAATAGCCAAAGTGTGTATCTATACAAGAGAGCAAAGACCTGCTGGCACACTAAGCATATAGTCTCATGGCTTTTACCGTCCTTCTCACCAGGAATACAAATGAAAAAATGTATTAAGACCAAGCAGAGACCAAATACCATCTAGACTTTTCCCCTTTATACAATTACGGGGTTTTGGGAATCCTTATTATTCAATAAAACTAAGAGCTCATAACCTATGACAGTGTTCCATTTGGAACAGCTCTATGTTCTGCTGGTCAAACTGCAAAGGATTTCTGCAGTGCTGCTGGTTTTGTTTCGGGTTTTATCCCTTTCCTCCATTTGCCTCACTGGAAAGAACAAAGTTCACGTTAGGTTTGTTTGCATTTTCTAGCTAGCATGAGGCCTGTGTATTTACTTTGTCTGTTGATCACTTAACAGGCATTACGCTGCTCCCCTATCTCCAGAAAATGCCAATATCGTATAAAATAGTTAATTATACAAAGGATCATATATAATGGTTGCCCAAAAGAAAACATTTCCCTTCAGTGCTTTAAGGAAGCTTTTCCTCCCCTGAAAAAACAATGTAGCCCCTGAACTGTTCACCAACTCAAGTTATGAAAAGCCAGTGCCTGAACGGGCTAGCAACCCACCAGCTGCAACACCAACTGTAGAAGCTGTTATTTCATGCTACCTTTTTTTGTGCTGTGCTCAGCTATAGTCCTGCCTTACCAAGAGTTTATGGCTAATGTCAAACTTTGACAACCACTCTTAAAATCAGCTAAAATTATTAACCACATGATGCTGGGGTGGGGTTTTTTTGGGAAAAAGGGCTTCTTTTCAAATCTCAAGCCTTATTAAATTGCGCAGGCAATGGATGCATCCTGGATTGCAAACAGCTTGCAGCTGGAGAGCTGGTGGGGGGAGGAGAAGGGAGGAGGAAATGAGATGCAGAAACAGTAAATAGAAAATGCTTAGTCAGCAACCGTTACTGCAACATTAAAGGTGAAATGTAAATAGGCACAGTGCCAAGATTTAGATAAGTTTGATAACACCATCATCATCTTACTACGTATAAGCGAAAATATGCGTAAAAGTGCCACAATTATCACCACGAACTGCAGGCTTTTGGTATAATGGAGACCTTTAAAAAGGCAACATGGCTTGCGCATGCTGCCTAAGCTCTGAGGAAAATAAAACTTGCTACTCGGGAAGTATTAATATCAATTGAATTTATTACAATTTACTAAGCTCCAAGGCACATTACAGTGTTCTGTTAACTACAGAAATGTATAAAGGACAAACAGAGCATGTTTTTCATGTACAGCATTTTGCTCTACTGTTCAAAAGCATCCGTGCATCAATAAAAGCAAAAACAAAAAACACATGAAGATTAAAAACGTTCAGATCAATAGAAACAAACTGAAACATTTTCCTTACAAACTCGCAACAAAAAAACCCTCCCCCCAGCGCCACCCCACCGTTTTGCAAACAAAAAAACAAAAACGAAAAAAATAAAGTGAAAGACTAACACTCAGGGCTTGTAAAACATAAGCTGTCACCATTTTTGTAGCAATTTTTTAGGCATCAACACTGGCCTTGGCAAAAAAATTTTTTTTGTCTTTTTTTGTGTTTTTCTTCTTCTTTCAGAGAAGTGCATACATTTACAAAAATACACACCAGCAGCAGGTAATCGCTAAGGGCTATTAACTTTGTACCTAGCCAACACACTGCCAAAGAAATGAGAACAGGTATTATGTAGTAACCAAACAATATTATATTCTGTTTAACAAAAACCAGCTCTATCCTTCAAATGAAGAAGAGTACATACCTTTGTTTCAAAATATAGAAACATACGACGAAAATAATGTCTATACATAAGACTAACTTTTGCAGTTTGTTATATTCACAATTCTACATCTTCAGGAGTCTGAAGGGATTTGATTTCCTACTCAAGGGTCTCTCTCCTTTTTCACTTTAACGTCCCCAGCTAAAATGGTTGCGATCTCGCCCTGCATAAATGCCCAAGGCACATTGGAACCGACTAGGGGGCATTTCTCTCCGCTGGGGCAGTAGACTTCGCCAGTTGCTCCTTGGGCCTTGATGCTCTCTCTGGAACAAGGGAAGCAGAACTTGTGGCTGGGCACAGAGGGGCACTGAACAAAGTGGGTGTCCTCCAAGCGTTCGTGGCAAATGGTGCAGCACAGGGGCCCGCTGTTGGCCATGGGGGAGTCCGGAATGTTTTGGGGGTGCACTTGGTCCATGGCGGGGTGGGCACTGGGGGGAGGAGGGGCCACTTGCAGGTTCATGTCCCCGTTGCGGGAGGCCAGGCGGCGCTGGCCCGGCACCGA
>NW_021940750.1:20800170-20803901 GCF_001715985.3 Manacus vitellinus
CAGCCGGCGCACGGTGCCCGCGGAGGGGCGGGGGAGCGCCGAGCCTCTCCCAGCTGGGCTGTGGTGGATGGGTTTCTTTCTTTCAGTACCTCTTCCTGATTCCTTTGTTGCTAGAAACGCCGAAAACCCCATCCATTACAGGTTTCCCTCTGTGCTTTAAAGGGACTCGCGGTTTCTGTGGCGCGGTGCCACGGCTCCCTTACATACGCACGCCCAGCAGCCATGCAGCACCGAGCAGGAAAGATACTTTCTATTCGGTTAATAGCGTTTCAGAACTCACACAAGAAAAAAATGTTGCTTTAAATATTTCGGTTCGTATCGCCAATACATCTCATTTCCATTTTTAGTTATCTAAAACATTTTATATGTGTTTGGTTATAATCTATAAAGCTGGCAAACGAATTTGATATGTACATGAGTGGAATTAGTTTACAAGGAAGGCTTAATGAAATGCACACGCTGAAGTTACAGAAATGGTTGGACGAAATAAAATACAGTTAGAAAATCAGTTCTGACAAAGTGACTTTCAGGGGAAGCTTGTAGAAGCAGGGAACAGAGATAGAAAAGTCTTTGAATTCTGTGAGTCTCCTATATGCAGATTGGCTGAAGAAGATGCGCTAAAGGAGAGTGGGTTTCACACTTAGAAATTTCACACCTAAACCGTGGACATTATAGAGGCTTCACAGAAGTATGGCACGTGAAAGCTGGTCAAAGTCTTTGCTTCCAGCCACAGTGATTTAGTAATGGCTGCAGGATTTCTATGTTAATATGTCTTTACTTGATTAAACAAGCATGTGTTCTCTCTGATTCATACTGGTAGGTCAACTCGTTTCCTATCCTTTTACTGTCCTGTATTGATCTTCATATGAAGAGCAGAACTGGGCTGTGGGAAAAGGTCAGCCCCTGCTTTAAAAACTCAGGTTGAGAGAGCTGAAGCTTTCCCTTCATCCCGTGTGTCTGGGAATGCAGAACTGCAGCATATCCCAACTGTTTCAGTCCCCGGGTTATACAAACCCGAGACATGACAAGGCACTCCGTGTGAGCATGAACCGCCCCTCACCCTGTCTCCTCGCTCCACTGAATCCTCCTGCAAGAAAGCCCTTTTTTGGTAACACTCACCTCACAGGAACAGACTTCTTGGCTCACAAGAGCAGTCTCTATAGTGGGTGTAAACAATAATCACCTTAGATATAATCTAGCCTCAGAAAACCATTTACAGGTGCTGTCAACTCCCTTTATAGTTTGTGAATAGAAAAAGAGGAGAGATTAACATCTGTGACCTGACCAAACTGCTTTTACTCTTACTTGCAGGATACACAGTCGCGGAAATATGTTTGTCTTTCCGTAATGATTAAACTTTGATTTAAACTTTGGTCATGGGCACGTACTGTACCATTACGCAAGCAGCACTTAAGGATGAAGTGTCAGCATAGCAACAATATGGCCAGCAGCAGCAGTGATCTCTGCAAAGCTGATTGATGAAGAGAACTGCAATGTAGATGCAAATAAATGCCACATCGTGGCACCTTCACAGGGAACGAGTTGTCAGTATCAATCTAATCTGGTAAAGAAAAATACATTGAACAGTGTCAATGTAACAAAGCTCCCATCTATGGCAGCGTTGTCCCTGCAAGGGTAGCAGCATGCTTTCCTGCTCACCTTCTGCCTTTCCTCTTTGCCATGCAAGTGGCAGGGCAGGAGTGATCCAGATCGCTCTTGATGGATTTATACTAAACACATCTGGTGTTTATTTAGCTCTGAAATAATCCAGGAATTAATATTAGGTTTGGAGGAGGCAAAGAGGAAGCCCAAACAATGAAACCATTCAGGTGTCTAATCTGGCTAACTGAAAGAAAGAAGCGAGCAAACAAAAAATAGCATAAGAACCCCCCAAACAGTAGCTTGTTTAATGAGATGGAGGGGAGCACAAGGAGGCATGGAGCTGCAGCCGTGAACAATTGCTACCCAGTCACTGCTTTTTGTGCAGGAACGCAAGTCAGCACTGTGGATGCAGCATTAGGGATTCTGTGGAGATTACCCAAAGTTTACAACCTGCCAGTAGTCCCAAGGGGGAAGGAATATAATTTTAACCATCAGAAGTTAAATCTACTAAGTTCTTCTTTGCAGTCCTAGGATAAATACTGCCATCCAATAATCCCTTTCTATTTATTCCTACTACCGTCTTTATTTGGAAGTACGCACATGCACATACAAGTCTGTGTAATATTAAAACAGCAGGTGAAGCTTTGATTTAAATGAAGGAATCAAAATGAACATACAAAACACAGCATGCAGGAGCCGGCCAGCACCTTTCCCAGTGCTACCAGCAGGTACGAGAAGCAGAGGGTGTAACACGCCAAGAAGGACAAAGTGACAAAACCCAGGTGCCTGGCTGCACCCCAGGATCTACTCCGTGCCATTCCCAGGCATAAGGTCCCAAAACATGGGGGTTACTGTTGATCTGGATGAGAGAGGAGTACTGTGGATTATCGATCACCAGTCCAGTGTTAATTATGCAGAATATAGGACAGCCCCAAAATTTGCGAGCAGTAATAATTAGGAGCCTATGATGTCAGCAGCTTGGGAATGAATGGTCTGGTCTGACTCTAAATGCTCATAGCCTGGGAATACGTTTAACTCTTTCCTGCTCGCTTTACAAAGTTTTGGCACTGATCACTGCAGCAGTCCCAGAAGTTGGTTCTTCTGCAGGCACTCACCTACAGGAATTGCTCTTTCCTTACTGGTCAGAACAGTGGCTACAGCTGGAAAAAAATAGAAGAATGAGAAGGGAAGCACACTCTCGAGAGTGTGATTTACATGGATTTACCTCAGAATAGCAAATAAAATAAAATCCATCACAATCAAATGACTGGCTTCAAAACAATGCAGAGATTAGCAGTGAACAGAGCACTCCGTGGTAAAGGGAGTGTATTCGGCAAATCAAAACACAAACACTTCAGGAAGAAGTTGCATAATTTTGTCAAATTAAAAGTTAAACAACATTGTCTTCTACTAGGAGCTGCCAGGAAGTGTCAAAACACTCAGTTGCAAAGAATAGGAGTGTAATTACATGTTTCTGTTTATCGTTTCAGTTCTCATCTCATTATAATTCTGGTTTTTTCCTACCATTCTTCAGGTAGTGAGCCTTGCTGACACACATAGCTTATTGCTTTCCCACCTAGGAACTCTCTTCCTTCCTTCCTTCCTTCCTTCCTTCCTTTGCAGACACATTTCTTAGTGGGTGTTGCCTGTCATTTCCTCCACTTTTAATGGTCCCATTTCCACATTGGTGCTGGAACGTGGAGCCAAGGGCAGCTCTGCTGTCCCCCTGCAACACCAGCCTCTTGCTTCTGCCCTACAAAGCAGTGAGTGGTCCCTCGTTGAGACCCACACCACACTGATTTTCCTACAGCTGTCTTTGAGGTTTGAAAACCTGCCTGGGAGCCTAGATTTCTGTACATTAACCTTTGCCAAATCTTACAGAGCAAAATAAGACACCTATAATTAATTCTGCTCACTCCACAAAGGACTAGAGACTGAGCAGCATGTTTTAGGCTGGGATATGTAGAGGCTTGGTCTTCCGCTGTTGTTATTTTTACTTTATCCCTGGCCTGTTTTCATCTTACATCCTGTGGATGTAGTAAACAATCAACAACAATGAATCAACTAAATTGGTACATTTTTTAATGCTATTCCCACTGAGAGCCACTTGCACTTTTGTGACAGTTAAG
>NW_021940750.1:20804292-20853663 GCF_001715985.3 Manacus vitellinus
AAGGAAAGGAAAGGAAAGGAAAGGAAAGGAAAGAAAAGAAAAGAAAAGAAAAGAAAAGAAAAGAAAAGAAAAGAAAAGAAAAGAAAAGAAAAGAAAAGAAAAGAAAAGAAAAGAAAAGAGGAAGAAGGAAAGAAACAAAGAAAGAAAGAAAGGAAGGAAGACAGAAGAAAGGAAGGAAGGAAAGAGAATGAAAGAAAAAGGAAAAAGCCCTGACACTATCTTATTTCACACGGCATAACCTCCTTTTCCTCTGTAACTAGGCCATCTGAAAAGACCAAAAGCACTTTTTCTCCAAAACCCCGTTATAAATGCTGATTAACATTGTTTTTGAAAGAAGGATGATATGGACAGAGGATAATGGTGAGAATAGAAGAGGGAGAGTAGTTTCTTTTATTAGCACATATCAAGATGAGCTATGGGGAGAAACCAAAAGGAAAAAAAAGATCATTTACTTTCTTTACAAAGACTGTTGGTAAAATTCCTAAGGGAGACTAAGTGCCAAAATTGTCTGTCTTGGTGTATTACTTTTAGACACTACTGCCTGGGTGAATTAAGTCAAATCTTCAAGCAGCAGCCAAAGATAGCTGCAAGCTGAAAAAGAGGCTCTAGATTTCCTTGTTTTGTGAAGAAACTCGTGAATTTGTGGAGATTGTCTTTGCTCCAGGGTTTTTTTCATTTCTCTCTCTCTTTTTCACCTTCTGGGCTATTTTTACTATTTTATGTTTGGCATTATAAATGGTTTTTGTAATGGGAAGGCAAGGTAAGAAGCAATTGTTCAGAAAAACAGAAAAGTAAAAAAATGAGATTACATCCATGTATTCCATATCTATTTCTATGTATACATACATGTGAGAGTATACATATGTATGCAAGTAATATCAGGTATTTTTCATTACTCTGTTCTCCAAAAGACATTATTTAGTAAAAGATAATAAACAGCTCTTGAACAGTGGAATATAGAATAGTGAAAACAGTTTACTGAAATTGATGATGCTGGATTGAACCAAACCTTCCCTTTGGAATTAGTGCCAGACATAGTTTTCCTGAACCCTGTCCAACTGCCTGAGCGACAGACAATTTTCATTCTATTTGTGCTAAAGGCTTATGACTAGTGCTGGAAAATGAAGCCCTTGCCCTTGATCTCAGTGCAGATTAAAAAAAAAAAAAAAAGGCAGAACTGTGCCAATTTGTTTCCTCTGCCAACAGAAGCCCTTGTGCTTTGGGTAATGCAAAACAATAAAAAGTTCACATGAAGACTCTCCATTGAAAGAAAACCCACCAAGAGCCATGTATCTTTGCTACATTCATCAGCCAGTTTCTGAGATTCTCACAATGTCAGCAAAATGCAGAGGCTAAGGACAGAAAATATTTACCAGCCAGCAATACTGTCTTAGTTTTCTAGTCCACGTCTCACTGCTATGCATTTGGTAATGATTGCTAAAAAATATCTCCACTGTAAATAACCACACTCTCCCTTCTGCTAACACTAATCTCCCCACACTCAGGTACTGCATGTAGATTTAGGGCTGTGCAGCCCCTGTTGTCCAAGCTGATTCTATTTCTAAGGGATGAAATACACATTTGACATATACACCCTGAGTTATAAACAGTGGCTATACTGTAGTCCTGTCAGCCAGCTAATCTCCGATTGCTTTTCCCTAGATTATTAATAAAATTAGAATCCCAAGCAGAAGGCGTTTGCTTTCATTGTACAGTCTGCACTTGTGACATGGTACATGTGGAAAATTTTGAGTGCACTGCAGTGAATGGTCTGGGGGTTAGTTTTTAGCTTCCGCTAAGTACCTGGCAGGCTGCCACGGCTGAAGGATTCTGGGAACTGAAAGGCTCCCAAGTACAAACTGCCAGCATTAAGCAGTCCTGACAGCTCTGCTCCTTCCACACTTGGCAGCAGTTCAAAGTGCTCTTTCATTTGAAAGGCTGGAAGGCTGCCATGTGCAATGCAGATTTGCTGTGCCTGCTCTCATAAGGAACTGATAAATGCCGTTGCTGTTGCCATGGGGACAGGAGGCTATCAGAATGGCCTTGTGATCTGCAGCCTCTCAGCTCTGCAGGGTTTTTTTTTTTCCGTTTTTTTTTCCTTCCCTGAGATGGTGAAATAAATGTTCTAGAGAAGGTTAACTCTTGAAGGACAGGAAGCGCTGGTTTGAAAGGACAGGGTGAGCATCTGTCGGTGGCTCCTCCGAAGTGCTGGGAACAAGATTAACACATACCTGCCAACAGTGCCTATTTGGGAAGGACTGGCCCCAGGGTTGGGTTTTTTTGAAGGCCAGGAGGGAGGGAGGGAGGATGAAAGACCTCCTTCTCCCCACTCAGTCCCTTCAGATTTCTCTTCCAGCTCAGGATCTCCCAACACAATTAAAAAGCTATCCCCTTTCTTCCCTTCACTGTGCCCACATACAGTTTTCAGATGCTGGTGGAAATGAATTAATTTACCACGGGATCTTGTAACATGCCCAAAGCCTTTAGCTATCATTAACATCACTGGACAGCTAGCAGGATTAGACCCGTTTTGTGGACTCTGTGTGTGGTAAATGTGAGTAAAAAGAAAGAACAGTGTGATGTAAGACTGCATGTTTAAGAGCGATCTTAGTGACGATGCAAGTCCTGAGAGTGAATCTCAGCTTGTCCTAGTTCCCAAGATTAAAGTAAACACACCCTTGAGCTATGCACAGTTTGTGTGTGTGTATAAATGAGTGTGCACATCTACTTCTGTAGAGGTGTAGAAAAAAATACAGGCAGCCAATATTTTAGCCAGAATTTATACAATTTTCCCTAAGTCGTCTTTTTTTTACTTGCTATTTCTTTCCATCTCCGCTACAGCAATAAATTTGCATTCCCTAAAGACATTTTGCTGCAGTCCAGTAAACTGAATTCTGTTTAACCAAGGCAAAGTCAGAGCATGACATCATAGTGGGGAACAATGGAGTGCATCACTGCTCTCTCCCTCACCATGCAGCAAACTTCAGGGCAGCATTTAAAGAGATCGATATGGGCATGTGTCTATGTTTACAGGCACATATAAAATACAACAAGCATTCAGACAGTGACATAAAACAGGAAAGATAAAGTATTGGGGGAATTTTATTTATATACTTGAGTGTTAGCAGTCTGAGAGCTTTGTTCAAAACCAGGAAAAAAATCAGCCACCCTCCACATGAACAAATTCCCCCTTCCTTCTCTAAACCTGAGTCTCTGCCTTTCAGAATTGTATACTTGTATCTTTCCAGTATATGTGAATGGCATTATATGAAATGAATCATTAAAACTGAATAAACAGAATTTCAAACCAAATTCAACAAATAATCTGGTTAACCACTTGATGGTTAACCTGTAGCTTTTTTAAATAAACAGCACCACTGTTACTTATTTTAGTTTCACTTCACTTTGATTTCACGTATTTTTTATTGTATTCGTTGTTTTAAAGCTTTTTGGTTGTGAATGGGTTACTCAAAAGTTTGAATGAAGAAAGTAGTCATTTGAAAAACATACAAGGCAGAATGTTTAAGAAGTAACATGGAAATACACACTATATGTGTCTATACACACACACACACATACCTTTTACCTTTTCTGAATTCTCTTTTAGTTTATGTTTTCAAACAACTTAAAGCATCTGTGATACTGAGTTTTGTTTCTGACATCCAATCCTGCTGGTTAAAACAATCTGCATATGCAAATCGAGATAAAAGCTCTCTATATATTTGCAAAGTAATTTCAAAATTACAAACAAGGCTGCATTTCACAAGCCTTTGCACCATAATGAGCTAGGCCAAGGAAATATTTTTTCCTGACTGCTTGGGATTATTACTATTTTTTTAAATTAGGAAAAGAGTGAAGTTAACTGTAATTCTACTGTAATTTCTTTACCTGATTCTCTCTGGGTTCTTGCCTATGGTTGTCATGGTAATTTTATATTTCTGGCTGGCTCTTTACACATTCTGTTTGTCTCACTGGATTTCCTGATTATTCAGAAAACTCTTTTAAAAACCCTCCCATTTCTCCCCTCTGCCCCCATTCTGGGCTTAGTCCTGCTTTTTTCATTCCTTTAGCATAGAGGAATGTGTGTTATTTTGCTACAAATCTACTAAGGTGAAACTGTTTGCTCCACTTACCTGAAAATGGAGATAATGAGATAAGCATACATACTAGAGCTCTTCGTATATTATCTTCCATAGTCTATGACAGGGGATAGAGAGGAAATGTGGAAAGATAACTGCATGTAGATTTCTTGTAAAGTACTTGGATTTTAATCCTATAGATATTATTTAGGGTTTAACTGCTGCATTTCTGACAGCAGAAACATGTATTTAACTGTTGCCTTTCAAATGTGACAGACACATTTGTACCTAGAGCGAGAGAGTTAGAATATATTCTCTTTATGTGACAGAATAGAAACATTATTTTTATTCAGGGGTTCAGGTGACAACTTATGCCAGAAGAAACAAACTGATCATGCTTTCAATGAACCAGTGAAACTCAAAGAAAAATGCACACAGCTAAGTAATATTTAGCTCTAGTGTGTAGTTACAAAAGGTTTATGTAATTGATATGTGCATATTTTAAAAGCACTCAGTGTTAGATTATATATACAAAAATATATACATACATATTATAGATGTATACATAATATATATGTATGAAGGTACATATACTTGCTTTTTTGAGGGCAGTGGTTCTTCCCTAGGCACTACATGATTTTGTGATAAAAGCATGGAGCTATCACATGTACCTATAGTACATTTAAATAATTTGCTTGAGTATTACACCTCATTACCTTTGCCTAGTCCTTGTACATTTAGCCTCTTTGCTCTTCAAGAACAGGTATGTATTTTACTGCTCTGGTCAATGCCTCACACAACTACACTCTGAAATCATTAGGGTCTCAAACAATTGTTTCAAGGCAAGTAATTCACCACCATTATGAGTCGTAACTGAAACTACGGTCCAATTTATTACAATTTAGACCCAGTGATTTCCACTATACACTGCCTTTCCAATGTATCAATGAAATCTCTAATCCCCCTGGATTAAAAGTATCTGTATCAACTAAAGGCACCTGTATCAATGAAATCTACAAATTCTTCTGTGTGGCCTCTTTTGCTTACTTCTTCTTTCTCTTTCTCCTACTGGAAAGCACATTTGAGATTCCTTACTAAGTCCTTTTGATGGCAACATGCTGTGGAATCTGCTAAACGCAGTAAGCATTCCAGCTGTGACAGTCTATAATCTAGGACATCAGTGACATCATCTGACAGCCTGTGACATTGCCCTGTGAATCGCAAGATTAGGCAAGGTTGCTGTTGGTGTCACAGGTAGTATATGACATGTGACTGCAATGTTCACGCTTGATTTTAACTGTGAAAATGCTACTAAAATAACCTCTTGTACCTATAAATTTAGTTGGATCTTTTTTCAACTGTACAAATCTTATTTTCTTCTGACTGTGATTTTCAAATTTGCATTTTCAGTAAAATAAAAATGACATATTTTATCCAATTTTCTCTTATGTGCCAAAACCCCACATATCTCCCACTGCTACTCAGCAGAAGAAAAGATTTCAGTAAATACTGTGTAGGACATCTAACGTTAAAATATTCTTAAATTTACTTTAAACTCCTATTTATTTGTGTATTTCTACAATGTAGACACTGCAGAAGCTCAACAGACCATATTATACTTAGCAGAAAAATTATGGCCTCTCTCTTCCGAAAAGAAGACTGAGCAAGGCAATGGTCTATTTTACATTCTGCTAACACCTAATTATTTTTACAAAACATATCCAGTAGCATTTATTGTTTGAGCAATCATAAATATTTACAAAGAAATTATAGTCTTTAAAGAAACCTACATGCTGATTTTTTTTTCTTTTCTTAGAATGTTGTTTACATACCTGCTAATTCTTAAAATTCAGTAATCTGTAGTGATCTTACTTTTATTTGTGAAAATTAGCAAAGTCTTGCTGCACAAATTATCAAGGCTTTGTAATGCAACTTTAATAGCTCAGCTATTTCTTTTTAAAAGTCAGTGTGCTCTAGTCCATTTTTTTATTACTGTTATCTTTAGTTCTATGAAGCCTTGGAGCATTTCCCAGTCGGGATCTATAGAAACTTTCCCAGGAAAATGTATAAAGACCCTGTGTTCTGCTTTACTCTGTACTTGCAGTGCCTATGTGCTTTTAGTGAGCTAGGTCTTTGAAGACCTAGCCCATGCTTGGAGTCCAGTCAGGCCAAAATATTTAGCAATTGAGATATTTTACGATCCAGAATCTCTTTTAAACAAAGGTGTGGTTTAGCAGGACTGGCTGCTTCTGACCTCTTTCAGCCTCGTATTATTGCAGCTGCTATGATGTAAGGCTGAGTATGGTAGAGCTAAAGTAGCTGAGGCTCAGGGAAAGATGCTGAGAACAGCTGTTTTACTGTAAACATTAACAAGGGTTTGACTTCATTTGCAAGCTGGGAGCATTCACAGTTTCTGCACAAATAATATTTCAGGAATTTGTTCTAGATGTTCAGGGCACAAGGAAAAAAATTATCCCTTCTATACATTACTGCAGCTTTGAATGAATCAAATGCTCTGCAGAGAGATGCATCCCATTAAAATCAACAGGGAATTTTTCACATTAATACACAGCTTCACACAGACGATACAGACATACACACAGGAAAAGAAGCAATACTTATCTGCTTTAGCTATTTCTAAAGCTTCTCTCACATTGGTATCTAAGTGCCAATTAGATACCAAAAATACTCAGTTGTAGCAGACACTGATGTCTGCTGATTATTATGGAGCTACAAACAGATTCCTATCCAAGAGGGCAGAGAGGGATTTGAATGCTTTCCCCTTAGCTCAGTGCTGCAATTCATGGATGTTAGGAAACAAATTTCAGACCTCATTTCCTTCATTACATTCTCGAGGTTGCTTATTCTGAAGCAAGTGAAAAATTTCAGTCAGAGTGACCTTTGGAGGGAGCGGGGGACATTCACTGACATCACACACATCTGCACATGCACACACAGATGTACGGGCCAGATCCTTCAGACACTGAAATCTATTTTTTTGCCACATTATCAGCGCAATGGAGTCTGCAAGGCAGCTCAGCCAGCTACTTGTGCATCAGCCAGTGCAGATACGACAAAGCCTCAGCTGGTCTGCAGCCACTGCAAGGACTGCAATGGCTCTTCCTTTCCTGAGTCCTTGTGAAAGACATACAGTTTAAAAATGGCTGAGCCGAGCCTAGTTTTCATGGATCTCTAGTTACCAGACTAGTTTCTTGGGTCCAGTGGTAGCCAGTGCAAAATTCAGTAGCTCTGCTGGTGTTACAGTTTACACAAGGGAACACACTGTCAGGGAGACCAGCCCCAGGATGATGCAAGGATGGCTTAAAGCTGCCTTTTCACCACCCTCTCTGAAGCCTGCCAAGACCTGCTTGGCCAAAGCTTGGAGCCTGGGCAACAGTCCCTACTTACAGACTCCTTCTAGAAACTCCCCATATTAAATATAAAGCTGTATATATCCTCACTATCTTCCCCATTTGTTATTATTATGGTTTACATGATAAGTAGCATAAACTGGTCAGCCCTTTGATAAAAAACTAAGGCAAACTTGGAATCCAGAAAGGCTTGTTAAAATTCATCACTTTCAGTGAAAATCTTGAAGGTGTGCCTGTGCTGTTGGATGTGGACCCAATTGGATATCTGACCTTTTTAATGTTCCCAGGACATTTGCCACAAATCTAGAAGTACCAAATTTATTATATCTCTAAAATGCAAAACTAGTTATTTATATTCTGTTCTTAAACTGTTTGTGTTTATGCAGAATAAGGAGAGGTTTTTGGTCTCTGTCCTGTTTTATGGTGTTAATCTATTGTGCAGTGAAACAGCTATTGTCTCCTCCTCCAGAGTGGCTGTGTTTCTTCAGGTCATGATTTGGCTTTTGTTTTGAGATGAAATAATATAAAACTCTGTCTACCTGGTACAGCTTCTCTTGCATCCCTGTATATAGTGAAAAATAAAAATATTCTTAGTGCCATTTATTCCTGACCTCAGGCATCTTCAAATCTCCAATTAAAATTTCACCATCCATGTGTGATAATGGAGGCTTTGAAATGCACCTGGAAACATATCTCTCCTTCTTTCCATTCTTTCCTCTGACAGGATTTCAGACCTCTGGAACTACATCTGTTGTGAGTTACCTTTCCCTATCATACTTTTTATTGTACAAATGTTCAAAAAACTACCTAGTGGTTTGCCTAGATCTTGTAACCAAAACAAGGCCCCATCCTCTCCTCTTTCACTGCTCGTGCCTATAATTTCTTCTCAAGCTGAATGCTGAATGGGGCTAAAGCCAGCGTACTATTATGTTTGGAACCAGGTTCAATCCAGGAAAATTATACAAATGAACCTGGGAAATAAGCTGCAGCTTGAAAAAGTAATAAAGCATGTTACAGTGCTCATATGTAACTGGAGATGGAGGAGTCGCTTCCAGAACAGGGACTGGAAAGGACATACTGGCACCTGTGTAATTTCTGAACTACTGAAGAAAAATTCTTTCCTCTCTGTCTTGGCAAGCCCAGAGATCAGATGAGATGCTGCAGCCTGGCCAAAAGAGAGACTGCTCTGGCACTACAGAAAACTCTTCTATAGCCAATCCTTCCTGTGCTAGTAGCTCTTCTCACCACCTCAAAAATGCTCCCTGAAACACCAGCCCAGGGTCAGTTTCTACAATTTGATGAAACGTCTGTCACCACCATTAAAACAATTCAAGCAAAAGAGCGTGATGAGACACCCCACAGCACTGGGCCAGCAAAGAGTAACCCTGCTCTAGGCTGGCAGCACACATTCAGGTCGCTGTATCAGGGCATGGTGATTCTGAAGGGCACTGAATGCTCTTTCCCAAAGTTCCCTGAGAAAACTAGATCCCAATGTTTGGGAGTTGTCTTGAAATTCCCCATTAAACATCCCTGTAAATTGAAACACTTGGTCTGTGGTCCGTTCCCATTTACTAATCCCACCTAGAAGGCTTCTTGTCTACACACAGCTGTCCACCAGGAAGCAGGTGAAACCAACAAACTTGATAACTCACAGCACTAGCCCACACTGGTTTTCCTCTGTTAAAAACAGGACTGTCAAAGTATTTAGAGATCTGAAAGAGGCTGACCTCTAAGCATACAATCCAATATTACTGTTTCACAATCCAAATTATAAATAGTTTTTTACAAATTTCACCCATTCCTCGATTTGTCAGAAATATAACCTCATTTCTTAAATAAGACACTATATTTGAAAATCATTCCGTCCCTTCTGGCCCTCACTGCTGTCCTGCAACTCATGTGTCATCACCACAGCCCACTTACCAATGTCCTTCACACCAGTGAGACATCTCTGGTCATGAAGAACTGCACTCCTTCCTACTGCTCCCTGTCAGAATGCTGAACCAGTCAGGTTTAAGGAAATCACTGCAAAACTGTAGAAGTTTAAGTCAGAAACTGAACTCCCAAAAAGCCAATCGTATTGAAAATGTTCTGGTTTTTTTTAAAAAAAAAAAGAAGGGGGGAAGATTCCTGTGATTTTCCTCAAACATTTTCCAAAGTCAGTTTTTCTCCAAATATAATCCAAAACTTCATCTGGAAGGTGTGTGTTTATTCCAATCCAGGCAGACTTTTGGAGAAATGCATAAAACTGTATCACAAATGTTTTTGATTAGAAGAACAACTCCAATCTAGCTTGTTATCTGAAAATAGGCGTAGTCAAGCTTCTGTAATGGGAAAATGGCTGCATTCTGCAGCAGGTCAAAACAAAAAATGTACCCAAGTTAAAGTCTGACTTGATTTTTGAAACTTTTAATTTTAAAGCTATTTGGAATAGCCAAAAGAATAATGGAACACTTGTAAGAAGGAATAATAAAAAAAAAAAAATCAGTGCCAAATACACTGGGAAGGGAAATATAATGGAAGAAGTGTATCTCTGAAATAGACTTTTGAGGTGACAGCCTGAAGATCAGGTCCAATATGGGAATTAGTTACCCAGCACTTCAACCCTGAGTGCTGAAGTGAAAGGTACTGGTTCCTAAAGGGGAGTTCAGAACCTCTTGTTCTGTGTTCAGATTTCCTATACAGAGCATGGGAAAAATTAAGCACCTCTGAGTATGGTATCCAAAACATCTGTTTCTGCATTTTATCCAGTGACTATTTATATGAAATATTTAAGAAACAGCCTTGAAAGCTGGGAAGGGAATCTAAGCCTCTCTCTGCCAGATGGGTGCCTTAACCAGTACAGTCATGCTTTCTCTTATGCTTTCTCTGCTCTGTGTGACTCCCTTTCTCTCTCTCTGGCCCAATGAACTTAAATTACTTTCTGCAGCATGGCACAGTTTCAATAGGAAGGGTGGAGAGTGCCTGCCTTCAAAACAGCTTGCAGTCTGGTGGTCAGGCTGCTCTCCTGGGACATGTGAGTCGGAGTCTCCTCACGCACAGAACATTCCTGTGCTCACAGACAGGAAACAGTGAGGGTGCATTTGAGAACTTACCTTTTTTTATGTAATCTCTAGCTGCTATTATACAGATAATAAAAGGAAATATTTAACAATAACCATGAGAATTACCGACACTTATAGACACCTTTAATCTTTGAGATTCCAAAGCAAACAACTGAGTTATGCTGAGGCAAGTTTGCCCTTTGGACCTCACAGAAGCACCCAAGAATGCAGAAATGGGCTTTGCTGTACTTCTTAAAATGTTGCAATGCATGTTTTTTTTGTGAGCTAGATCAACTTTGTAGGCTCAGTCAGAAGAAAATTGTGCTTGCACAGTATCCATTTCTGTCCACTCTATGGAGACTCACTAACACCATTTCAGCTTTCATCTCCTTCAGCTCCTTCTGCTTTCCTAGAGCAAAAGTACAATAGTTGTATTTAAGCACAGTGCAGGACCTCAGAGGGGTAAGTCATACCCACAGTGCAGGACCTCAGAGGGGTAAGTCATACCCACAGGTATGTACATTTGAGTCACATTGTTTCCTATCAGTTTATCATCTCCTGGGGCATCCTGCAAGCAGCAGTGCACAAGCTTAGGCTAGGAGATGAAGAAAACTTCAACTTGTTATTGAAAGTGCAGGGAAGAGCTTGAAGGAAGCAGAAAATAATAAAGCATGTTGGATTTTGGCCAAGACAGTAAGAATGAACAATCTGACTTCCATCAGGGATCTACCATAACCACAACTATGGCCAGTTGCCTGCCAGGTTGTTGGTTTCACATGGATTTGACAGCTTTGCAGGTCGGTCCACTTCGAATCTACTTTAATTCTTACTCTATTTAAACAAAAGAAAACGAGGAGGAATTTCTCACTCTGCCCAGCACAGCTCCTGCTGGCAAAGCTCCACAGAGCTCATAGAATAGTAGGAAGGGAACTTTCCAGAATATGGATGGCTCTTTTTTCAGCCAAACCAACACTTGCTGCTCAGATAATGACAGCCAGTCAGTCCCAGGCTGTCTCTGTGCTGCAGCCAGCCAGGAGTCCTAGCAGTGCAGATCCTATTTCCAGGGCTACTCCATCATCCCTCCAGCTCCTGCACTTACATGAGATGCACTTATAATGGCCCCGTGCTGTGCCTCCATTCGAGTCAGCCTTTCTGTGCCAATTGCTGTGTGCTAGCAGACCTTGTATACTGCATGAACATGAGACAAACCTATCCCAGTTTCTAGTCTTTTGACTCAGGAAGTTTACGCAATGCAGGAAGTTATGGTTTCCCAAGTCCTTTCCATAAATAGTGTCTTTGGTGAGTATTTGGCTCTTCTATGACCCAATCGAATCCTGGGCAGTTAGAATATAAATAATCACATGTCTGTATTTAAATGTTTTGCTGAATCTGGGCCTAAAGAAGATGTATTTAAAAGATAAAAAGGTTCACAAAATTATGGATTCAGAACCTTTGTGCACACCTTAAAAAATTAAGAACTAATGATATTTTTCCAATAGCTTTATCAACACTCTACATCAATTCCTTCCTTTTCCTATTTAAATGTAGAGTATTTAAGACTTGTAAAATGTGTACTTTTACTTTACAGTTTGCTGTAATTTTTGCTTTTGTATTGTTTTTCCATACAAATGTATGTGGGTTTCAATTTTATGCATTAAGGGTGACTAGTTTTGGCTATGATAAAGGAGGACCTCTTTCAAAAGACTTCCCTTTGTCAGCAAAACACCTCTAGCACAGGACATGGGGGAAAAAGGAATGTGACCTATTCTGTGTCAGCCAGATTACATCCTAAAACCTTAGTATGTGTTCTTCTTTTTGCCCAATTCACACAAATTCCTACAACTCGATATGGCATTAAAGATTTTGAGTAATTAGATGTTGAATAGAACTCAGTTTGTCTCTCACAAGCAAACACACAGAGACACACATATGTAGTGTCTTTCTCACCACCTGTAATTATGAGTCTTTATCATAACATTTTCACCATTAAAAAAATAGTAGAATATACAGCATGTGGAGACTATTTTAACTTATAATTTATTTTTCTCTGCCAGTGGCTACACTGGGAAAAGACACATTCTGTTTACATCTTTGTTAGGCATGACATTTTGTATACCTGGGTCATGTGACATGGGCTGCACACACTATTCCACCCGAGGGCCTTTTGAGAAGTTGTGCCTGCACTGCCTGAGCATGCACTGAATGAGCAGGTAAGAACAACAGCAGAAGAGCTACACTCTGGTTCTGCCTCCTAGGAGCACCAATCCCTGTAGCATGTGTCCCACTTTGACTCCTTGGCCTCACACATAGCCCAAGTATATAAACAGGACTTCAGCCAGCACTGTCCGTCAGCTTCTGCTTTGCAACTTTGACACATGCACATGATGCCCCTCGCTGCAACTTCTGCTGCTGCTGTTGTTGGTTTGGATGGGATCAGACTTTGAAGAACTAACTTGGATACAGTGGGATGGGACACAATGGTTCTCAATGACCAGAGTTTGGGGCTGCAGGCCTCTCCCTCACCCTAGACAAAGGGAGACCATTCTGATTAGAATAGACCACCTCTGCTATTTATCACCAGCTTACTCCTATAGCAGAGCCAATCAAATACAGATCTCTTCTCCAGCAAGTATTGGAAGAGAGAGGAAGATGAGCATGCAATAGGAGGACTGCTTCACATTCTACAGGAGGATAAGCAGCGACTCCACCACTTTAGATAAGGAGTCACTCTGTGAAAACAATTGGAGCCTGCCCAGCAGTACGATGGGCTTTATCCTCATGTTGATAAGTACTGTAATATGCTCGCAAAGCCTGAACATTCCTGACTCCAGCAACCAGCTTTGCAGTGATAAAAAAGTTAATGATCAGCTGGCCAGCTCAGATGTGCCTCGGGTCCACTGTACCCAAACGGTGTGGAACACTGTTGCCCTGAGATCATAAGGCAGTTTCCCAGAAAGTATGCTCAGAGGGAAGGGGGCCAAGGGATTAGGTAATTGTGCCTGGCAGAGAAGGCCTTTGACAAAGTTATTCAGAAGAGATTTCACTTCCTGACCTACAGAACCTTGCTGAGTACAAGGACATCATGACACAGCGTACCCATTGAACATGAGATTCCTGTGTTTTCTGCATTAGGATATTGATTACATTTTGATCAGTGCTATCTATCTTGTGCTCTCCTGGTCATGCTGTCCTACCAGACAGGGTGGCGAACAAGTATTTCATCAAGCACTAAACTCCTGATGGGTAGAAGATAAATGAGCTTTCGATCAACTCATCAAGGCTACCATGCCCTCCAAAACTTCTATACTGGGGCCCATGAGAGCCTTTCCATTCAGAATGGATGCTGCAGATAGAGACCTACATAGCAACATCTCAAAAGCTAGCATCAGTGTAGGTAGTGAGTCTAGCTTCTTGATGGAGAGACAAGTCTGAGAAACCATCAGAGTTTATTTTAGAACAGAACTCACAGTATGCTCAGAAAGTTCAAATAGGGGGTAAATGGCTACTACCAGTGGTCATTTATCTTCCCCATTTCTCTTAGCCACTCTTTTCACCCCTCATTTTCCCTCGTGACCCAGTCTTTCAGCCCCTCATGACTGATGTCTTATTTCCCAGGAATGTTCAAGGGGTTTAGGCCCCCAAAAAGGAAGCCAAAGGCTTGTTAGTGTGATTTTCCAGTCACTGGGTTATGTGCATTTGGTAGGAGCTCCCTCTTACTCTGCTGGACAAGCTTCTCTCCTGTCAATACAGTGCCTCTCTGGGCACTGTAGGGGTTTCTCTCTCTACACAGGATGCCTATTTCAGTGTAAACACAAAGACCCAGGAAGGTGAGGGGAACATAACATAAAGAAAGTGCCAGCACCTAAAAATTCTGAAAAAACATAAGAGAGCACATTATTGTAGCTCGTTACTTTGCAAAAAAAAGCCCAAACAGAGCAAAAAACTACTTATTCTCAGCAAACAAAGTAATTGAGGATTTGGGCACTAATAAGAATATAGCAGAAAGTTTGAGGGTCATGTAGAGAGATATTAACATGACAAAAAGGAACAGAAATACCTTTACATTTTGCTATCTCTTCTCCTATCAATTCCTGCTTCTCAGGAAGACACCAAGTTTGCGGGGAAGCATCTAGACTAGCAAGGCCAGAACACTTGTCAGGATATCTCTGGAGACCTGAAACTTTATAATGTCTAGCACAGGTTGAATCTGTACTGTTTGCCTATAAACCAAAGCAAGTTTTTCCTGCCCCAAGACCTATTTAGTTCCCCCTTTAGCAGAAAAGCTCAGCATAAATTAAGCTTGTATTTTGTGAAGATGGATGAGGGATGAGGACATCAGCATGAAACAGGGATGCATAGTATACAGATACACACAAAATAGAACAGGGCATCTCTAGTTTTAGCATAGTCAGGTAAACTATGCTCTTGCCTGGGTCAGGTAAACCTTAATATTTCTGGTTAAGCCCAGAACTTCTCAAAAATATTAATAAATGTCCAGATTTTCCTCTTCAAAAAACTGTCACATTAACTGGCAGATCATCAATTTCTGATTGAAATAGTCCAGTGTTGATACAATTAGAAAATCAATTATATTTCTAATTACAGGGAATATATTCTAACTGTATTAAATTAGAACTTCTAATCAAAGACAGAACACAAGTTAGTATTTTGTTCAAAATTTAGAACTTTTGAAAATCCCACCTAATATGGGTAATAATACTGTGTACTGCAACAGAGATTCCAAACAGCTTTTTACAGTATAAAGGAGCTGCCACTATACCTATTTTTAAAATTCAGTTGTTTTAGTGTCTTTGAATAAGCTGACAATAAAACACTTAATGATCAACAGCACTACATAAATGGTAGTTAACTACAGAAGACAGTAACTGATGGAAATTGCAAGATAAAATGTTTCAATTTTACATTTGGCATATGAGGATTTTTTCCAGCCAACTACCAAAATAAGTAAATTGTTTTGTTATGGGCCTATGTTTCATACAAAGGACTTCACAACTGTCACAGTTGGTAGTGACTAAAAATGCTGAAAGGAGATGAACAAGATAAATTTTTATGTTTTGAACACCCTTGCTAACAAAATCTACTGTACTGAATCCAAAAGCCCTTTAAAATATTATTTTTCAACAATTAGTCTGTTTAGGTTTTTTATCGATTTCCCTAAATATTGGCAGCAAAACAAAGCTGATCTATGTCAGGGTTGCTTCTAATCAGTTGCACTTTCTGAGTCCTGTGTATCTATCTACATGTATTCTCCCCACTAAGTTCTCAGATCTTACTAGGAAAGTTTTGCATTTGTCAAGAGCTGGTATAACAGAGTGTTAGTTACCTAACACTTGACATTATAAGGCCTTGGTTTAGTTGCTTGTAACTGTCAAAATTTAATAATTTGAATTTAAATTTTCTGTGCCATCTGCCTCAGGGTGATACATCTTACAATGTCAGCATAGATGTGTCTGTCCTTTCTGATTAATAACTTAGAGAAAATGATATTGTTTTGTCAATGCTAAAAAATTCTTGTTTTCAGAAGGTTCGGTACTTTGATGCTTCAGAACAACAGACCAAATGCCAGACTAGCGCTGGTGGAGAGAAATTTTTCTGTGTTCCCTATGTAATTTGTGCTGGTAAGGTGGAAAACAACCTGACATAATAAAGGCTACTGGCTAGCTGTGTACACTCAGTAAATATTAGAGGTTAGTACGTAAATTTGTTGATCATTTCATCCATACTGAGCATATCTTACTAAAGGCTGGGCTGAGCTGAGCTGACGGAGAGATCCTTTTCCAGATACAGGAGACAGACTGAAGTGAGTCAGAGCAGAGGGTCTGTAGCCATTAGGCACATACACTACCACGACATGGCTTCCTTTGTCCCATAGTTCCTCAGTTGTCAGCAAACAGCCATGAAATCCTTTTGCAAAGTGCTTCTCTCATTTTGCCTTCAGAGGCTGATTCTCATAAAGGATAGCTGCCTGTTGTTAAAGTCGGTTAGCTCAAATGGCAGAGGTCTGCACAAGCATATATAAGTTCCAGTTCTACTAATGGTTCATATGAGATTTAATGTGGTTCCACATGATGGAATTAACACAGGAAACTACACATAAAGAGATTACATTAAAAGAATATTATGGCTGCAAAGTCAATCACTTCAAAATTTAAAATGCTAAAATTCACACTACCATGAAATCTTAATTCATTCTTTTCTTGTTGTTCACATAGAGCACAAGATGAGCAACATGGTTAAAACTGTGGGCACAATCAGGTCCCAGGAAATCAGCTGCCTTATTTACCTTGTACTTAGCAGAGGATGCATACTTAATTGTTGTGCTGAAGAGAATTGCAGTCTAAAAATAAGGACAGTGATACTGATGTTTTATCACCCATTCATGTACTATGTAAATATTTTGAAAAATAAAACCTAGTTTCATAAATGATGAAAGTCTTCTCATCATCAAAGGTGCTTCACGATGGGTGAATTTAGGCCTTTTCCTTGTCTGTGTTTATCTCCTTGAGATATAAAATAACTTCATGTTTCTAGGAGTGTGTGACTGGTACACTCTGCTTAAGACTCCTGATAATATGGTTAGCATAACTAGCACCATTTTATAAGGCAAAGTCATTCTCTGTGACAGCATGAGTCATGTATGAGCTCCCTTTCCCCTCATTATCAGGCCCTGAAGGTCTAACACAAAACAAACAGATTTCTTCTTCCCCTCCCTGCCAGTGTCAAGATTCCTGGGCACCAGGCTGATTATTTCCTTCCTTACTGGCCTGGAAGGTCCCAGGTACCCAGCCAACCAGGCCCTGCTGATGATCCCATCACAGGATGGGGAAGCCTAAAACAGCACACAGAGCACTGTCTACAAAATCAAGCAGTTACAAGTCCTAAGTGAGGAACTTGAATCAGAACTGCTGATGGGCAGTGAGAACTGTGACCTCCCCATGCCCAGGCATGCCTCCACCATTGTTTGCTTCCTCAGAGGACTAAGTAAGTGATTTGGATCCTTTATATGATTTTTGAGTCTAGATTACAACAGTTATATTGATACGGCAAAATGTGTATTAAGAGCTGATCTGATCTGACCTGCAAAGGGTCTAGGTGATTAAAAATCATAAGTTGTGTTATAAATTCTGTGTTAAGCTATTTATAAATTGTACTACATTGATTCTGCTTGTAGAAATCCTTTGCAATTCTAATAAGAAATTCTGTGCTATATTAGTCATAATATTCCATTAAGAAAAGTTTTAATTGTAACTACAACTTAGTGCCGTCATCATTCTGACGAGGGTCCCTAAGAGAATCTGTCTGTCCCCTTAGCGTCAGGTGACAGTGTTTTAGTCCCATCAGAATTAGCAAAAAATTGTAATTATTGTGCTATGTAAACAATCAGCTTCATCACAAACAGAAGCCGAACTGTTAAATAAACTGCAAATTCACAATAGAAAAAAAGTGCAGATGCTAGGTTATATTTATACTCCATACACAGCAGCTTAAACCCAGGAAAGTTCAGCTCTGACATGTAGTGACTTGGGCTTCATTTTCACCATTCTTTGTGTCACTTCTTCATGATGGAATTACAGCTTTCACTTACAGTGGTGATTATTGATTTTACATAAGTCTGCATGCAAATAATTAAACTGATAATTATGGTTTATACATGATTGATGAACATTAAAACCCAGCACCTCCTGAAGCTTTGAAATGTTTTCTGTTAGTGACATTACAATTGATCTTGAATTGGTCATCTGAAGTTTGACTCCATAATTTCTTCCATGTTGTTTTCATCTTACTCACTATTGAACAGACTAGCTGTTCATTGATTATCGCAGTAAGTTTTCCAAGATTGAAATTCTGGGTTCCTCTTCTGATAAAATGGGCACTTTTTAAAATACCTCACTGTATTCCAATAAAAAATATACATATTGGAACAGCTCATTTTAGTTGCCTGACCCTCAAGGATTAGGTACCATAGCTTCCTGTACTGTGCCAGAAGAAAATTAAATGCCCCAATCAGAATCTCCAAAAGGATTAGTGGTAAGCTGCACAAAGATGCATAATGGGAGAGAACTGTGAAATGCTGTTGAACCCAGGACTCCCATCTTCAAGGTGAGAACTCGGAGTACCAGGTTAGCAAGTCCTGCCCTTTCTTGTCTGCTATTCTTCTGGAACCATAAATCTTGTGCTCCTTTCACCACAAAGGCATAGAGCCAACAGGAAGAAAAACACTGCCCTACTTCAACCAGTTTGTTAACTGTTAGGGCAGGTTCCCAGAGAGGAAGAAGATGGTATAATTGAACCTTCTTAAGCAAACCAAACTCAAGACCCCGAAGATTTCATTGTTAAGTGCTCTCACCACTGGCTCAGAGGGTAAGACAAGAACTCTAGCACAAGGTAAGATAATCACCATATAAAAGGTGACCCCTAAAATCTTATTTTAAGAAGAAATTAGTTGTGATTACTTGTAATTTTCAGTCCCAAAACAATTGCATAGTATAACAATCCATTGTTAAACAGTCACAATATTCCTACCTAGAAGTGGCAGTATTTTAGCCATGAATAAGCAGCCACCCGGGATATATGTAACTGGAAAAACAGGAGAGGATCTGATTATCCATGAAATATTTTTCTATCATCAGGATGAATGACAACAGGCAAAGGTAGTATTTTTTACCCAGAGTTTCATATATTGCTAAAACAAAACAGATAAATCATAATAATACATAACTTCCTTGTTCTTTCCTCTATGAGCAAAAGCAGACATTTACAATAGGCTTAGCTTTCCTATCTGCCCAAGCAGAAGACAAAAAAATTGGCAGCAATGTGGATTTTTACTTTGTTCTATGATGCTTTTCTTATTAAAGTCATAAGCTCTCCCTTAAAAGAGTCCATAATAAATTCAACAGGTAATTTGTATTTGAGGTTTGGCTTTTCCCTTGTGACAATCTTTAACAGACACTTGCCTTTAAATTAACCAGGGGAATGACTGGCTACTAAGAGGGAGGCAGATACACTCTCTTAGTTGATATTTCCAGATAATTTATACCATTTTTTTTTATTTGAAAGGGCAGTAATTTTTTTTCGTTCACTTTTTTCCATTTCCCTTGGACTCTCTTTTCTATGAGCCATAATAATCAGAGAAGTGGATTGAGAGCTGTCGCATAGAGACAACCTCCTTCAGTACCTGCCCTGCATACTAATTAAGTGCTTCCAGTCTGCAGGCTGAGACATGGATTCAGTCTTTCAAGTCAGCCCAAGGCTGAAAATGAAAATGAAAAGCTATAAACCTCACTCAGCAGAATGGAAAGTACAAGGTTGCTGGGATATTGTATTGTGCAAGTTACATTCATGAACACAGTGAAAAGGACTAAAAGAATCTGCTGTGATAAAAAATGCAATGGATCAGGGGGATTTCTTAGGAGAGCTAGGTATGGATCTGAATTCCAGCTACTGATATGCTTTCATGTCATCTGCAATATCTGCCATCTCATTGTTCACTTCATCTTTTATAAGTAACTGCTCAATATATAACACGCAATAGGAGTACTTAGTACTGTACCTTGTGGCACCCCACTATTAACCTTTTGTCATGTGGAAAATCTAACAGTTCTGCCTTTTAATCTGCATCCAATTCATAAAAGTATTACCTCATATCTGTGATTTTAATAACCTCATTAGCTCAGTCTGAAGCTTTGCCTATGAGGTTAATGATAAGTGAAGGTATAACTCCTTTGTCCTATAGTATCCCTTCCTACTCTGAACTAACAGAGATACAATGGGAAGATTGAAATCTTGGGCAGTGAAGAGTTTCCTGTGAGATTTCTGTGCAAAGAAGCTCAGACTAGGCAAAGTTAAGGCTAACAGTAGGTATGAGTGGAGAATGCAGCCAGGGAGAGGTGAGGCACTGCCCTCACACACTGTATTACTTGGTTACTGAAGACTGAGCTTGCTTTGTCATTCAGAACCTAAGAAGAAGGAGAGATCTTGGTTATTTACATTTTGTTTCAGTTGCGTCTGTCTCTTGCTCCTGGAAAATAAGCTATAGCTTCTCTGATTTTTAAGCAGAAGCAGCTTGGGAATCAAGTATTCTCTTAAAGAAAAAGATGACATTTTTTTCCTTCCAGCAGGAAACATGGAAGAGCTCTGTTAATGTGCATGTTTACCGCAGATCCAGAAGACACACATCTCTTTTAATGAGCTGTTGACAAACCAGAGCTAGGATAGAAACCTCCTCTCACCTCTGCTTAGAAGATGCTGTGGATGTCACAATTTCTAGGGACTCTTCTGAGTGTGAATCTGGCAAATGGACTGCCCTGGAATCAGAGGTGCCATCTAGATAAGCCTATTCTGATGATGCTTGATTCCTAAAGCCCAGGATTGGATGTCCTCATTTTTTTTTTCTTTAAAGGGAAAAACTCTGTGAGAATGAGCACATTTCACCATGAAACTAATGCTAGAAGAAGATCTGCCTGGTGCACAAAGGAGCATTATAGCCTGGCTGCCAGAAAAGGGAGCTGGTAAAAGTAAATGGTAGGCCACAGTGTACCAATTGCAAAGTTTTCTCTGTGTTAGCATTTTTCTCCTGAGAAACATGGAAGTTCAAAAACAGTTCATTACCCTTTAAAGGTAAGGGAAGTAGGCAGAGCAATAGCCCCCTTGGCTTAACTGACAGCTTCTGAGTCTTCTCAAAACCAAAAGAGAAGCATACCGGAGATGGAAAGGCAAATACCAGTTGAAAAGTACAAGGGCATTTCCAGGGTGTGCAGAGATGCAGTTAGAAAACCAAAATCTCAGCTCAAATTGAAATTTCCCAGAAATGTCAAAAACCACAAGAAAGGGTTCTTCAGGTATGTAAACAACAAGTAAAAAGAGAAAGAAAATATTGGCCCACTGTTAAACAGGAGAGATTAATTAGTCACCAACAACGCTAAAAAGGAAGAGATTGTCAATACTTTCTTCACCACTGTCTTTACCAGCACTGTTGGGGCCCAGGCCTTGGGAACAAAAATCCAGGTTGATGCAAACACAAACCTAAAATCAGTGAAGGAAAAGTTGGTATGTCAACTATTATAGGAGCTTGAACCCGTACAAATTGATGGACCCCGACAGTATCCACCCACAGGTAAGAGGGCTGGCTGATTTCGTTGTGAGACCATTCTCCATAATCTTTGAGAAGTCGTGGAGACTAGGGAACATCCCAGAAGACTGGAAGAAGGCTAATGCCACCGCACCTACAAGAAGGCTTAAAGGAAGATCCAGGAAATTATAGGCCCATTAGTCTTACTTCAGTTCCTGGAAAAGTTATGAAACAAATTGTCCTGTGGCCTATCACAAGTCAGATGAAACATGTGATTGGGAAAAGCAAGCATGGATTTACCACGGACAAGTCACACTTGACAAACCTGATCACCTTCAACAACAAAGTAACCTGCTCAGTTGATGTGGGGTGAGCAGTCGACATCGTCTACCTGGATTTCTCAAAGGCTTTTAATATGGTTTCCCACAGCCCTCTCCTAGAGAAACTTATGTGATCTGTGTGGTGGGTGGGGAACTGGTTAACGGGCAGCATCCAGAGGGTGGTGGTAAATAGTTCCTTTTAAACCGGCAACCTGTCACATGTGGGGTTCCCCAGGGATCAGTATTGGGCCCAACACTGTTTAATATCTCCATAAGTGACCCGAAAGATGGGATCGAGTGTACTCCAACAAAGTTTGCTGCACAGGCTGGGATCTACTGGGCTGCAGACCAGCACAGTGGAAGGGGACCTGGGGTCCTGGTGGACAAGCAGCTCAATCTGAGTGAGCAGTGTGCTGCTGCAGCAAAGAAAACCAACAGGATACTGGTTTGCATCAACAAGGGCATCACTGGCAGAGGTAAAGAAGTCATTATTGCACTCAGTGCTTGTCTGGACACCTGGAATACTGTGTTTAGTTTTGGTCCCTGCTGTACAAAAAAAGATGTGGACAGGCTGGAGAGGGTCCGGAGAAGGGCCACAAACATGATCAAAGGACTGGGAAGCTGGCCATATGAGAAAAGGCTAAGAGAACTGGGTTTGTTCAGCTTGAGAAAAGAAGGCTTAGGGGAGACCATATCACCATGTTCCAGTATTTAAAGGGTGGCTATAAAGAAGAAGACTCCATTTTTACAAGGTTCCATGGAGAAGATGAGGGTTAATGAGTACAAATTAATCCTGGGGAGACTCCTATAGGACAAAAGAGGAAAAATTTTCACAATGAGAACAATCAACCATTGGAATAATCTCCCCAGGGAAGTGGTGGATTTCTCAGCATTGAACAGTTTAAGATTCAGCTAAACAGAGTGCTGGATCATCTTGTCTAGACCATCCTTTTGCCAAGAAAGGTTGGACAAGATAATCCTCAAGGTTCCCTTCCAATGTGGTATTCTATGATTTTATGATTTAAGAGTTGCTCTGGTTTTTTTGGATTGCCAACCAATCATGATTTTTGGAGCAGGCTAAAAGAAGAACACCTCCATCAATGTATATTTGGTCAGTATTGGATCAAGTCTTTCATGTGTTGATGGAAAATGCACCAAATCCAAACTTCAGATGTTTATTTTGTACTTTAAACTCTCTTGTTCTGGTGTAGATCATATCCAAAGTGCATATCATTCTTCAGTATAAAATTAACAAAATAATGCAACCTGTGTATTCTGTTGTGGACATAGCTTGATCTTCTGTCTACCCTAAATTTTAGAAGCTGTCCAAGCACATGTAAACTAGAGCCCTTTTGAGATCCCAGGTGGCCTCTGTCAAGGGAAGAATCTGAAACGGCAAAAGAAAGTCTTAACTTGATGGTGATTCTTCAAGTAATAAATTTCCCAGAAGGCATGAACTACCTTGCTGTAAAAATGATATCTAATAAGTAAGTTCTCTAGATATCTAATGCACCTGCAGACATTACCAACTAAGATAAGATAAAACCGTTGCCAAGCATTTAATAATAGCCTAAGGACTAATGAAGATCTGAAGGATTGCAACTTGAAAGGCAATGGTCACAGCCCACCAAGAACATGATGTACTTTCTTGTTTTACTGAGATATAGATGGAAATTATTCAAAGGCCTAGAGACCCAAATCCATCCTGCATGTTGAAAGGATGGATTACTGTCCTCTAGTAAAGCATGCAGAATTTTCTTCTACTGAGGTATTTGTCCTATTTGCAGAGATTCAAATCCAGTATATATATTGAGTGTGCATATGTTTGGAAAAAGAATATAGAAATTGAAACTCTTCCTCCTGGCAATGTCTTCTATGATTCACATTTCCACAATGGCCAAGTTTTACTCTTCAAGGGTTTTTTCATTAACAAGATACCAGAGCAGAAGGGGGCAAGACTTTGTTTCTGCTTCTAGTCAGAATCATCACTTTTTTGAGCCTTTCAAACCAAATGGCCCAAAGAAAACACAAGACAAAGGATCATCATAAGGAGAGAAATAAAACCATCTTCTCTCTAGATTTAGATCTCTCATTCATATTCATAAGTATAAATATATCTATATTCAACTTTGTCTTTAACTTTGGATATCGGGGCAATTTTGATTTATTTTTGAAGGGGGCGGAAGAGAGAGTGGCAAGAGGGGTGTTGTTTTTTGCATTCTCCCTTGATTAGGACTGGCAGATTCTTGTGGTCTTTGCAAGTAGTCAATTCCTAAAAGAGGACTGCTAACTACAGTCACTCCCAGAACTGAAATGATTTCCAGCAAAAGCCAAATTTCATTCAAGCCCTGAAAACAGGCTGTGAACTCTGTGGCTTTCAGCTCTTCCCAAAACTTGCCTGCCTTGAGCTGAAGAGACCTCAGTGAATCCAGTTTCTCAGATGAACAGAAAAGGAATTCTTATCTCTCTGTTAAAATTCCTACACTAGCCCAATCTCATTACCAAAGTATGACTCAGTAATGTCTTCTGAGACAAACCACCATGCCTAAAGACCATCAGCAGCACAAAATATCAAAGAAACCTTCAGGAAATATTTAGACACCTCCTTAGCTTTCCTTGAACAATTCCAGATACTTCTGAAACCAAGAGTCAGCCATGAACCACAGTGAGTCTGTGTCTGACCATAACTTCTCAATACTTGGCAGTTACAAGTATTGAGAGAGCCAAAGAATAAACCTTTCCTCCAAACATGTTCAATTGTTTGGACACTGTCTCTAGGGGCCGATGACACTTCTCTCAGCTTTAGACTTGCAGTCTTGCAGCCAAAACCACAATAAGACAGGGTAGGATGCAGGAAATAAATCAGATGCCACCCTTTTCTGGAAATTTTTTCTGCAGTTATTTGGCAACATTGTTAGCTTTGTGGACCGGAAGGTTGTTAGACTGAACAACTCAAGAGACAGGGAAAGGAACAAATTTCATCACTGGAATTGCTATGCATTCCTTCCCCTCTTCTCCCACCCACTTTAATATCTATTATCTCTCCTTTAGGGCTTTTTTTTAATTGTCTCTGAAAAAGCTACATGAATGGTTGGATGAGGAGACAGTACTGGATGATATCTGTGCCACTGCATTTAGATGAATGTTTAATGAATGAAATCTTTAATGAATCTTTAATGTTTAGAATATGAACGAAGATTGCTATTAACATTTTCTTGCCCAAAGTAGTGGTTTGCCTAGTTCTCCCACAAATTCTTTTTTGGTCTTTTCTATCTTCCTGATGTTTACTTTCTGTTTAAAGAAGGTTTGATGCAGGCAGCCACAACGATGCTCAATTTGCCCAATGTTCCGTGAGCCACTGACCAGAAAGTAGCGCCTTAAACAAATCAAAACTAGGAAGAATGCTGGACCTGCCACTTTCCAAAAGTTACTCTGTGTGCTGTGACACAAATGAAAGCTACACTCACTATGCTACTTTTTTCTTTCCCACAGATCTCATTTTTTTTAATTGAGAAAATAAACCAATCAACAAATGAACCCAAGACTAGCACCTGGCACCAGCAATTCAATGCCACCTAACTAATTCTCTCTACTACTCCACTTCATTTTATAGAAGGAACACTTAATATCACATTTTAAGTCTTTATATAGAAAGACTAAACTTAAGTATACACACCTGGCGGACAAAATAAAGACCTTGCTTTGCTTCTTTTGTTTTTCCCATGTCAGAACTCTTTCCCCTCTCATTCTGTATCTAAGGGGGAAAAAAGGCTTTAATGGATCACTTGCAGGTGAGTACACCTGGCTATAAGTGCACTTGCAAGGCATGTCACAAGCCAGTCTAAAAATCATCTGCAGAATTATTCTCCTGAACGAGGGTGATGTCCGAATTTCTATGCACTGAGAGGTATAGAAACAAAGTTTCTTGCCAGAGGATAGGTGATAGATGAGTCGAACCTTAGCACCGACAGCCCATGCCTGGAAGAAAGTCAAAGTCAGAAGGTGAACTTTTAGAGCTATCTAAACTATCAGCAATGGCTTCAAAGGTGTTCTCTTGCTTAAACATCGTTTTAAGTGGAGTTTCAAAAGCTAGGTCCTTGATTCTGGGGGTTTATGACAGCAAGATAGGATCTATAGATATCAGAAATTCAGTGACAAAAAGTTGTCTTTGAACTTTGACTTCCCTTACACTCTTGTTTAGTCCAGAGAAAAGGCTTCCTAAAGATGATAAGGCAGCAGTAACTTTGATTATTTGACATTTTCCTCATAAGTACCTCCAAAGACATCAACTGATGCTATCTTTGCCAGGCAAGGTTAAGTGGCATATTGCTATAGGTGAATGATGCAGTCAGTAGATGCAAGATTTTGTCCTTGAGATAGGGTCCGAGGTTGTTGACTAAACAGATCCATCTACTGTTGGAGCACCTTCTCTTCCTTTCTTTGCTCACATGACAGGAGTTGCTCTCCTTCACTTCATCAGACAAATACTAAACTTCTGCCCACTGGAACCCACTTAACAGTTCTGTGTCAGGGATAACATACATAAAACCCTTCCTGTTTCGCTCTGCATTTAAATTCCCCCACTGTGAGAAAACAGGAAAGTAGTTCCTTCGTGCTGCTTGAACTAACAGCTGCGACTTGTTAGACTACTAGAAAGAGATGAAAATTTTCTTCCTGGTAGGGGAGACTATAAAATAGTAAATCAAGGGTAGAAGGGAGAAGGAGTACATTCCTCCCAGTGAAGGAAGGAAGAAACTAAAAAAACACCTATAAGCCAAGGAGGTTGCCGTGGTTTCCCTACAGCTTTTTCTAATCTCGCTATATAAGAGAATTTGTCCTTTGAAAGATTTAATTAAAAGAGCTGTATTGGCCACACCTACATGACCTTTTAGGAGATGGCCTAGTTTTTTAGGTTTTGGTGGAGAGGTTTGAAAGACAAAGTTCTTAAACTAAGAACTGTACCTCTTCTGGACCCCTTAGGGAAAGATTTTCAACACCATATCCCGTAATAGCATGTTTCTTAATGGCATAGAGGCAATTTCTGTGTCCTGGAATGACAAACGCTGGGAATAGATCTGCTGTACTGGGAAAGGTCCAAGCCTAAAAATGTCACAAACCCACCAAAAAAAACCTCTTTAAAATAACTTTCAGGAACATACCCTTAATATTTTTTTTTAAATAGCTTATAATTTTACAAATGTCTTCCATAAGAAAGGTTTGGTCTGAATACTGATCTCTAGTGGAGCTACTTGAAAATTAAATCTCTCATAAATACATTGGTTTAATTGTACTTAGATTGTAAATTCAGTATCCTTTCCAGCAGTATTTATAAATAGATACAACATTTACCTCTATGCAAATATTTGAAATATTGTGGTAACTTATTTCAGATTTTTAAAAGTAGACTGAATATTTTACTACTACTGAAGTAGCCCAGTTACTTTTAGAAGTATGTAAAAACTAGAAAATGGATGGAAGGTAATATTTTTTTCCCATTAGAATCTCTCAGAAGTCTTTTAAATTCTTCCTTACACTTGGCATTTGGGCTGCATTTTTCATTTCTGAAGGTAAAAATACTCATTTGTCTTGAATTACTATGTGAACTACTTTGCTTAATGTTTTTCTTTACTATTTGTCTTGTTTGGTGTTTTCTCATTACAACCCTTTTTAAGGTAGGATATGCTTTTATACTTGATGTCATATTTAATAGTAAAGTCATAACAATGTAGTAATAATCTAAGATGATAAATGTTAATGTCTCAGCACAATGTGTCTTAGAAACTTCTCTCTTCAAGACAGCATGAAGAGGATTATAAATTTATCTGTCCCATAATTTAAATGTATCCAAACATTCAAATGCAGAAAAGCATATTACACAGCAGTTCAGGAAGTGATGAAATATATCATGCCTAGTTCAAACTTCAGAGGGAATGCAGTCAGTCAGCTGGTAACTCATTGCAAATCTGTAATTAGAACCTCAGTTCTTGACAAAGAGCTACCAACCTTTAATAAACTCAAACAACAAGAACTTGGGTTTATATTTCATAGACAAAACAGTACTTCCTGAATGATATCAATATTATGTGTCAGTTCAATCCTGGAACACAGAACGAGGAAGGACACTACAGGCACAAGAACATCCACACTTCCCTTTCCATCTTCCAGAAGTCACTTCCAAGGCCCCCATAATGACAGTGGTTTTTTTAGGTGAGATGAACTCGTATGACACTAAAGTGAAACACTTTACAAACTACAGGGAAAAGCACCCTCCATCCCATCCTGCACTCTCAAGAAGATTCTTTCCAACTTGACCAAGTAAAAAAATTTCCTTTCTGACTTGAAAGCAGTGCACCAAATCTGAAATCCCATCAAAGCTTTTCTCATGACCAATCTCATCAGAGAAAGATGAGAGAATTAAAAAGATTTCAAGAGTTAAATTACACTAACAAAAAGGAGAGAAGAAAACAAGAAATTTTTTCTTCTCCTCTTCAGGCAATAAATGGAAACTCAGAACCATGTGATACATTAATTAAATGCAACAATTAAATACAACAATTACTACTAAAAGCTCATGATCCAGCAAGAGATGAAGAAACTTATCTAATGAGTGGGTCTGGGTGGGCCCCATCCTCTGTCTTTGCACATATCAGCCATAGAAACTGTTGGATCCCATACTGAAACATATCCTTGAGCAGACAGTCATTTTGCTTTCCTGGACATGCCTGGTATCCACAGAACAGAAATCACACCAGTACTTAGCTTTTGCCTGTGCTGTTGTATTTCATTACCAACTTTTGTGGCCTCACTCTCTTTCACTTAATTGTGCAGCAACCAAAACATGTGCCACCAAACACTTCCTGACACTGCTGTATACAGAAAACAAATCTTCTTTTAGTGCTCTTATAAGGATGACAGAATACCAAATGCATAAAGCCTCATTTCACAAGCTTTATTTTCCAACTTCATGACCATCCCTGGCCTGCCTGTAATTCATCAAGCTGTGACCTTGTAAGCCACTCAGATTCCTTGCACCTATTACTGTGTCTGGAAGACAGTTCCAGAAGTTCATTTTTCTGATAGCTAGAGAACTTCTTTTAGCTTACTGTCTAAATGCACTATTGATTAATTCATATCCATCTAATCTTATCTTTTAACTTTAATTGTTCTTCTCCCTACTTGCTATTTACCCCCAAATGTATTTCTAGAAAGTAATCATATCCTCTTTGAAACTTCATCTTGGTCAGACAAACCAAGCCATGGTCTTTTAATCTCCTCTCAAAAGACATTTTTACCATTCCGTTAATGATCCTTGTAGATCTTTTCTGGGTTTGTTCCAGTTTAAATTCACCTTTTTTCCACTACAGAGCGTCATACTGATACCAGTAATCCAGAGGAGATCTAGCTGTATTTTGTCTCAATTGTATCGACATTTTCCAATAACCACAGAAAAATGTGGGTTTGACATTTGCAAAGCCTTCTTCATGGCTGAAAAATACCATTAGTGCATTTATCTTACTAAACACAGAGGCCTGACTTCCTGTATCTGTGCTGACCAATGAGCCTCCAACTCACAGCAGAAGGTCCCTAAATGCATGACTTTGCAGTATTAAATATTTTTCTCATTGTGATGATTCCTGTTGACAGTCATGTCATTCTTCCTATCTCATAGGCAGATTCTCCTCTATATTAATAATACCTCCTAACTCTCCGTTATCTGCAAATTTCATGAGCACAAACTGGATTTAGTATTAGGGTCACTAATGTGAAATATTAAGAGAATCAGTCCAAAGATGAATCTTTGAAAAATACCATAAATAAATTCCGTATGTTTTTACAACCTCTCTTTCAAAATTTTTCACTATAAGTATTTAGACAGTTGTTAATTCCAAATCCTGTCCTCTTCTGCTTAAATAATGATTTCTGTGAACATAGTTTCAAATGTTTTGTTTAAATCCATATGTATCGGGTCCACTGCACTGCACCTTTTAAAGAAATCCCTTATCCTTTCAAAAAAAGATGAGGTTTGTCTGACATGATCTACTTTTGATAAAACCATCTCACGTTTTATCCCATTTTCTGTTTACCTCTATTTACATGATCTTGATTGCTCCTTCCTGTCAAACATTTTCCAAGACCTTGCACAACATCATGGTCAAAACAACAATCCTGTAGCTTTTCCCTCTCTTTTTAAAAGCAAACAATTTTTGGTACATGCCAATCACATTGTACCATCCCAGAACTGAAAGATTAATTAAAAATCCTTGCTAGTGGAGTTGCAATTTCAAGTGCCAGTTCTTTCTAGCACATAATACAGGCTTCCTGTTTTCTCAGGTAAGAATTCTAAATCTATATTCTTCCACACTGGTGATAGTAATTTCTATTACCCTTTCATTATTCTTGTTGAGTATACTATCCTTATCCTTTGAATATCATTATCATTATCTTTATTCTCCATCTAATTCTCAAATCATGAAGACCAAACTTCTACCTTACAAACCCTCTTTTCATATTTAAATACAGAAGGTCACCAAGCCAACAGAATACATGTCCTATACTAGCGGTGTGGTTAATGTGATATAAGAAATGGTCAACATAGTATAAAAGAGTATGAAGGAAACTCCATGAACATCATTTGGCTCACTGATATTAGAAGAGTATTACTGAAATCAGGAAAACATTCACTAGAAGGTATAATTCCACCACTACTTCCTACTAGGGGCACCAAGATTATTGCAATTTTTCCATTCAGTGTGAAGAAGAAGCTATTACATTGATTTCATTCCTTATTTCATGAAAGGAGAATGAGAAGAAAGATGTTGCAGAGGGAAATGAACATCTAAGTTTTATGCAATGAAATTTTATCAAACAAAAAAAGTGTATACTTTGTAAAATGCAAGTTCATAGTCTGTAAACAGAAGAACACATGGATTCACTGCCTTGCTGTATTTGCTTCTAAGTCTGTATTGTTTTCTTTTTACTATTACTATTCCATGAGAGAAGCCCATTTAGGTTCTTCCTGAGGCAGCATATATCAGAAAAAAAACATCCCTATGCCACTATATGCATCTGAGAACAAGGAGAAATCACTAAAATTAAGTTCTTATTCTCTTTTTATTCAGACAGTTATGACATTTCCTCTATCTGCCTTTTCAGCCCACAGAAATGTGAAATAAAATGTAGAGTTCTCACGGCTCTTCGATCATAGTTTTCAGTCATCCCTGAGACAGGAAAACCATGTACGAAATTCGTAGAAATTGCATCTCTTTCCTTTCATTCCAGCACCTCCAGACTCCCATCAAGCTCTGCTCAGCCAAGCTGGTATGCTTGGACAAACAGTGCGACTGATCGATCTGACAATTAGTTAAACATAATACCCTTCAAGGTTTCTTCCAAGTTAACCTACAGCAGGACAAAGGAAATGAAGAACTGGATCTAAATAATTCTTTTGAAAGCAGAAACAGTCCCTAAAAGAGGTCTTTTTCTTCCACAATATTTTTAAAGCACTCTATAGCCATCTCAGAGACATCTGCCTTTAGGATACTCTTTTCCTATTTAACTGCCTTGGCCTCTTATTCCCCTTCAGTCTCACTGTTCCCATTAAAGGGTCACAGATGTTGCAGATACAAGCATTCACAAGCTTGTAGTAGTTTTGTTCATGTGTATCCATTAGAATAAGTTTATAATTGCATGATCACATAATATTTCCACAGTACTATTCCACTGCTCTACCCAGGCACTGCCTTTTACACATTATCCATTTTCCACATGACTTCCAACATCTAAGAACATGTAATTGGACTATTTCATAGTGCACAGATAAAACAGTTTGGAGAAAATTTGCCCAGGAAGCCTGCATTCTGGTTTTCCCTTTTCTGAATGGATGACTTAGAACTTTAAAATTCTCTTGATATATTTTTATTAGTAAAATGGTTTTTTTCCCTATAAATTCATAGGTCAGAAAAGACTTTAAAATCCTTTAGTGGGATCTCTGGCATATCACAGTTTATTAAATTTCATTTCATACCAAGGCTACTAACTTATTTTTCACAAATGCATGTAAAAAACCACAGTCCTGTTTTGAATTGAAGGTTATTCATATTTCTTCAGAGAAACTCTCAAATCTTCATCTTAGGAGATAAAGCATCTCCATTTTCCTCTGTAGTTTATTCCTTCACTGTTAAAAAATTTTGAGTTTTGTTTCTAATGTGAATTTATTTGGATACAGGTTCCAGCACAAAAGGATGCTATTGTACTATGTCTATCTTCCCTAAAATGAATAGCCCTTTAGAATGTTGGATTTTCTCGACAGGAAAGCATTTATACATTGTAATCAAATAAATTCTGAATAATTTCTCTCTCCTTCTCTCTTTAAAAAAATGAACTAAGCAGACTGGGCTCTTCAGTTGTCAAACTACCATGTAATTCTCTGCAATTATTTCTGTGGCTCTCTATCCACTCAAAATGCTTACCGTTCTTTTTAAAGTGCAAGCTGCATAATTATTCAGGATTCCAGTGCCAATTCCATACCCAAAATTTGGTCCATTTCCTATTCAAATTACCTACTTTTGCCAAATCATTACAGTAGGAACCCATGTTGAGTCATTTGTCCACTACGACCTTGGAATCTTTTCAGTATCAGTTTCCAGGAAACAATTCCTCTTCCTGTAGATGAACAGACAATATATTTTCTGCCCCTAAATATGCTGCTTTTGGCAGTGTTAAAATATAACATTATTTGAATGGGCATTGCTCAGTCAACCAGCCCAAGTGGTCCTCTAAGACTGCCCTGGCTTCACTGAGTATTTACTATTTCTCCTATTTTTATGTTACCCACAAATGTAACAAATACATTTAGTACCATTTATTTATTATAATAATGGGGAAAATAGTGAATAGCATTAGCCTTTCACTAGCCTACTGACAACATTAGTATAAAGTAAAACTCCATTCATGATGACTCCCTGTTAACAACTATTTTTTGTGTTCCAAGTTCTTCAACCAGAGCAGCATGTGCCTTGTTAACACTGGGTAAGGTTCATTTTTGAATTAAGGTCTTTTTTGTTAGGCCCAATTCAACTAGTTGTAAGAATATAAATTAGTATAAATTAGTATAATAAGTATATTATATAACAAGTATAATTAGTCACTATAAATTAATAACATATAAATGTCAATAAGACTGACTAGACTGATTTTCCGTAAATCTACTTTGACTAATGTTCATTATATTTCTATTATTTCATTTTTCTCTTTTTTAAAATAAATTATTAATAACTTTCCATTGTATTGGCTTGGACTGATGCCAGGCTAACAGATCTATAATTACTTGGGACAGTCTGCTTACCTTATAGAATGTAAGCCTAACCTTATTGCTCTTCCGTTTAATGGAATAAATAATTAATTAATTAAGGGTGAATGCAAATTCCATCATATGGACCTATGTTGATCTCTATAATGATAGGGTTCTAATCTTTCAAATCATAGTACATGACACTGTCAGAGTCAGACTGAAGTAATAAAATCACCAGTATAAATGAAATACAGGTCAGAGCACAGAAGTGAATAAGATGCACTTTGCTAGTAGATATCAGATATATTTTATGATAGCAAAAGAACACCAGAACTCAGGTTTAATTACATGTTCTGCTAATTAAAGAATTTCTTTTCCTCCTTTTCTGTCCACCGATCCTAGCTGGAGCTGTGCTTCCCATGTCCTGACAAATATTGTACCCCTACCTGACCCATGACTTCCTTTCCTCATTTCTTTGTAAGTCAGGTAACTTGCTTCCTCTCTCCTCCATTCCCCCTCGTAGCAAGAAGCAGCAGCTTTAAGATACAAGAAAAAGGTCTTGCCAGTTTCCTCTCTGGTACCATGACACTCCAGAGTAACGACATCTGGAAAAGCAATGCTCCATGCTAGTCTGTTCAGGGATTTTTTGGAAATGGACCATTTTTGCTCCCTTTAGAAAGGAGATCCATCAGGGTGAAGACAGATCAGTAGAGACAGAGAATGCTCAGAGTATTTGGCAGCTGGATTCTGACAAGCCATTCCAGAATATTTAAAAACTGTTTTTCAGCGATTAATTGTTTAACCAAATAAAATTTGAATCACCAGAGACACATACTGATAGGTGAACAAAACTGTATATATTTTGCAAAAGTGACATCTGTCAGAATTTGAGTAAATTGTGATTAAACTCCCAAATTTTACTACTTTGACATAAATTGTGGCATAACTTCTTCCCATATATGTCACGTAAGAAGCCTGTTAGTGTTAAAAGAAGGAAGAGAAGTAGGCTTAGAACCTACCTACTACATTTCTCCTACTTTTTTTTAATTTAGACCAAAATCCAGCATTTGTATGAATAATCAATGATGCTGACTAAATAACATTTCAAGTTATAAAAACCCTAATAATAATCAAAGAACATTTTTTTCTCCCTGTGCAGTTCTAGCTGTTAAGTAGATGTGCCATTTTTTTCAGTGTGACTTTGGCTGAAAACTTGCATGTTTATAAACTTTCTACCCCAAAACCACAACGTAATAGCTTTTGTAAATGTAACATCTCTGTAAAACAAAACCAGCAAAGTCTGTTGTGTTTTGACCACAGCTCACTTTGGGCTCAATAAAAATTTGAAAGCCTGTGTTATTTCTTATGAAAGTATTGAGATATTTTAGATCTGATTTCTTTTGACAAAAATATGACATAATAGTGCTTGGATGCTGCAAAATGGACTTACAGGTGTGTTTAGGTCATTTTATGAAATGCAAATCCTTATCTTACTGTAAATGAAAATCAGGTCATAAATTTCCACAGAGTTCCTCTGAATGGTGTTGGGAAGGTGAAGCATCAATCCTTTTAATCAAGCCAACATGAGATAGATGGTTGCAGGAAAGTATTTGAACTCCCAAAATACGCCATATGATGTGTTAGATGCTACATTATTTCACAATTATATTTTCAATGTTTATTGAACATCTACCATAGAAACGTTTAAAGTGATGTTTAATGTAAATAGCTTTATTTTCTTTATTTGCATCATTAGAACAAATTAAAAGATCCCTTCTCTGCTTTTCTTTTGAACTGGTAGGCAATATCTATACCAACCTGGACACAATATTCTTTGCTTTTCTTTTCAGACACAAAATCAATAGCATTAAATAGGACCTTGTTTTTCTCTATGGATACTTGTATCCATTACTGAATCATTTCTCATGTGCAACGAACCATCTTCTTTAATGTCAAAGTTGATTCTTTTAGTTGTTCCTTTAATTTTTTTCCTCTGTCTCTTCACTTGCAGTATCTAATATGAAACTACAAATTTAAATCTGTCTGAATGAGAGTATTCAGGGCAAAGTGCTTCAATCATTTTCAAATTGCTCATTTTGTGCTACACTGAATCTGATGTTTGTAGAAGAAAAGAAGGTTGCAACTTTCTATCAAGTTCAAGTCTTTGCCTTACTTTCTTTCTTTTCTTCTTTTTTTTTTTTAAGGTGCAGTCACCAATTGATCTGTCATATTGTGGTTTTCAAAAATGAACTGAGAATGCTCTGAAAGGAGTTTGCAGCTGAAGAGATGCTGGAAAACCTAGAGTAGGGAATTACATTTTCATTGTGGATAACTTTCAATGACACTGAAGATGTCTCACTTGGAAAATCATCAAACCCATGTTTTCTCTTCCACTTCAACAGACAAAGCTTCATTCATTTGATGTGGAGACTCTGAAGAAACTAATTTTCTTTTTGAAATAAGTGTGAATTCTTTTTATCTCGTGATTTAACAACTCTTGACAATGCTTACATTTCACTTCAGAAAAAATGTGCTGTTTTCATAACTTCAGTCTTTCCAATCATCTTTTGCCACTAAGTCTTTTACTGTTCCCTTTCTCAACCCAGGTTAATATACAGGGAATTTTAATAATAACTACTTCTAAGTTACCTGTTTGCTGCATTATTAAAAAACTTTCCCATTACTAAAAATACCATAAAAATAACCACTTCTTGAATTTAACACTGTAAAGAATGGAAATAAGATGTGCTAATCATGTTCTTTGATGATTTCTCTTCCATTAATTTCTAGCAGATCAAATCCTTCCTTGATTACACGATATACTATTACCTATTTTATCCTTCACTATATCTAACACTTGGCTCCATCTCTGTTCTCCTGTGGCTAAGAATATCATGAATTCCAGCCATAAGGCTTCCAGTTCTGTACAAAGTAAAAGCACTTTATGGTTTTATAATATGTATTTGACAAAGATTTCATGTACAAAATAGAGACAGAAATTAAAGTGAAACAAAACCTAACTTCTGGAAAAGTATATTATTTGGTAGTTTCTTTTCTACAAAGAAATCCTGATTTTTCAAGTCACCAGGGGTCTGAAACTAGTTTTTACTAAACAATTCACATACACTGTTTTGTGACTTACCACCATGTTACTGGGCTATAAGAATAATGCTTGAAGTTCTCATTCTGTAAGCAGAGTGGTGCTAAGGCCTTGTGAGAAGGTGCCTTTGGTGAGAAGATGCTTTATATGGACATTGCAGTTTCTACCTGAACCACAGATATGACTCTCAGAATTTTGTTAGGTGGAGCCAAAAATTTCTGACTAAATTAGAAGTCAATTTTAAGGTCCCAATATAATATTTTAAAAAGCTTGTGGAGGAAAAACAACTGAAAAGGAAAAATGAAGACGTCTTACACCTGATGGTGACTTTTGCTGTGAAAACATGGAAGTTATTTTTGGTTTAAATATCTAATAGATTTAGATATTTAGTTTAGTCTAATAGTTTTGCCACCAACTTTACATGAATACAGAGAAAGGTTGGAGGAGGACAAACTTCTGATATAAGATCATAGAATCATAGAATAGAATCAACCAGGTTGGAAAAGACCTCCGAGATCATGAAGTCCAACCCTTGATCCAACACCACTGTGGTTACTAGACCATGGCAGTAAGTGCCACATCCAGTCTCATCTTAAAAACCTCCAAGGATGGTGAATCCACCACCTCCCTGGGCAGCCCATTCCAATGTCTGATTACTCTCTCCATAAAAAATTTCTTCCTAATATCCAACCTAAACTTCCCCTGGCAGAGCTTAAGATTGTGCCCTCTTGTCCTACTGCTGGTTGCCTGGGAGAAGAGACCAACACCCACCTGGCTACAGCCTCCCTTCTGGTAGTTGTAGAGAGTGATGAGGTCTCCCTTGAGCCTCCTCTTCTCCAGGCTGAACAACCCCAGCTCCCTCAGCCTCTCCTCATAGGACTTGTGCTCCAGTCCCTTCACCAGCCTCGTTGCTCTTCTCTGGACCTGCTTCAGCACCTCAATAATCCTTCCTGAACTGAGGGGCCCAGAACTGGACACAGTACTCCAGGTGTGGCCTCACCAGCGCTGAGTACAGGGGAAGAATCACTTCCCTGGACCTGTTGGCCACACTGTTCCTGATCCAGGCCAGGATGCCATTGGCCTTCTGGCCACCTGGGCACAACTGCTGGCTCATGTTCAGCTTCCGGTCAATCCAAACTCCCAGGTCCCTTTCTGCCTGGCTGCTCTCCAGCCACTCTGTCCCCAGCCTGTAGTACTGCCTGGGGTTGTTGTGGCCAAAGTGCAGGACCCGGCACTTGGCCTTGTTGAACCTGATCCCACTGGAATCAGACCATCTCTCCAGCTTGTCCAGGTCCCTCTGCAGAGCCCTCCTGCCTTCCAGCTGATTGACACTCCCCCTCAACTTGGTGTCATCTGCAATTTTGTTAATGATACACTCGATCCCCTCATCCAGATCACACAGCTGAAGATGTATCTGAAGACATATTTTGCCTCAGACTTTTCCTATAGACTGAACAGCACCAGTTCTTCAAAATTTCCTCATAAATCATATGCACTCTCATTGTTCTCCTTTGGACACATTTTAGTTAACCCACCTCCTCCGTGAAATGTAATCATAAATGCTAACTACAATAACCGAGGTGAGACCTTACTGATGCTGAGTACCATAATGTCCTGTATCTTACAGGCTACATCTCTGGGTTTGCACCCAAGGGAGATGTACTTTATCGCCCAGATCTTTTTCTAAAGGACTAACCAGTTATGTTCTATTCCTAGCTGTTAAAGCTGTTTAATCCCACCTAAATATGAAACTTCTAATTTCTTCATATTGAACTGCATCCAGTTTTCCAGATTGCTTCTCCAACTGGTCAAGACCATTTTAAATTTGAATTCTGTCCTTCAACTTGCTATGGTCAGCCTACTGCCATCTGTAAATGGAATAAACATACTTTGTACTCTATCCCAAACCACTACTGAAAATACCAAATAGTATAAGACACAGGAGAGGTGCTCGTTCAAAACAGACAATACATCCCTCCAATTTGACAGTATTGATTCCTTTTGCTATTTTGCTACCACTGCTACAGCTAATGATTGTCTGAGTATGCTTTTCTGCACTAATTTTACCATCTTGATGTCCACATCAAGTTTTTTCTGCTTTGCTTAGAAAAATGTGGCATGTGTATATGACATGTAAAGATGGTCAGAAACCCTGCTGAAGTTAAGACACACAACATCTATTATTGCTCTTCTGTTCACAGCTCTATCAGCCCGAAGCAGAAGGAAAACAGATTAGTTTGATGTGGGCTGCTCTCAACAGATTCATTCTGTCTGTTAGTTATTTCTTTGCCATCTTCCAGATGTTTACATATAATTGCTTTGATTATTTGTCCATTTTACTTGTTGTAGCACTTTTTTAGGAATTGAAGTTAAAGTGAAAAATACTCTGGCTTCTTCTTTTTTACCCTTTAAGCACTATACTTTTCCTTTTTCAATATCTTGGAACCTTAGCAAGCACCTCCATGTTATCAGAGATGCCTGCTGAAATCTTTAAATAGTTTTGGCCAGTGCTCTAAATAAGCTGGAGTCCATTTTATTAGTCTGCATGGTTCTCTGTTTTTTATAATAATTGTATTGAATAGTTTCTCAGTCTTTCTCTTATTCCTTACAGAATTCAAGTAGAAACTCAATAGTCATAAACTCTAATGTTCTTTATAGAAACAGATTTTTTAAGCTGGTCACTTATAAAAGGTTTCTTGTTTCTCTTAATTATGACTTCTTCTGTGCCTTGTTCTTTTTGATTTCTGTCCCCACATACTTATGCATTCCTTTATACTAATCTTAGTAATCTCACATAATTTTCATTTCCTGTATGACTCTTTCAGGTGTTTGAGGTCAATGTATACGACTTAACCAGATGATTTCTTACTATATACTTGCTATTCTCTCCTTGCATTCGGATCATTAAATTCCGAACAGCATGTTTTTCATCAGGAAGTGCTTAATTCCTTTATTCCTTTAAACTTCTCTTCCATGATGTGATCTCATGAGTATCCTGAGTTTGTTGAACTTATGCTTTCTTGAAATCCTTTCTTTCTTCTGTTTTGCTGTTTTTCCTTCTCTCCTTCAAAAGGATTGTGGATACTTTCATTTCATGTTCACACAAGTTCTCTTCCACCCTCATGTTCTCATCCATATCCTATTTAGCACAAGGCTGCTATTCTGTCCTTTCTAGTTGCTTCCTCTACTTTCTGTATCAAGGCTTTCACAAAATATTTATATATGTATTATGCTCTCTCACAGTAAGCTGTTATATTCCTTTCCAGCTGAAGTCTATGTATCCCTGTTTTTATGAAGTTCCATGCCTTAGAGGATTTGGCTAGTTTCTCAAAGAAAGCAAAAACATCCCAAAAAAGTGCCACCTCACAAAAGCCAAAACTAAACTGAAGCCTTATACAACAGATACTTCTGGTTTGGGATTTCAACAGAAATCTCCATGCTCTCATAATAGGTGCATGTATCCTCTTTCTTAACAAGCCACCATGTGTGCCCTTGTATTTTAGACAAATGAGCCATTATGTTCGTTGAGATGGATTTTCGTAGTAAGAATCCCAGCTTTTTTTCACTGTTTTCTATTTATGATTTCTATGTTTGAAGAGACATTTCTAGATTTGAAAGGAGAGCAGATCATTCAGGCTTCAGATTGCCTGCTTAACCTATCATCAAAGGAAAAAATTAACGCCCATTCTCATGGAACTGTTTACATTAATATTTTTCAATAAAAACTCAAAACTTCTCCCAATATGCATTCATCATTTGGGTTTTTTTCTGCTGACTCTCAGTCTGAGATTTGAATTTTACTTCTGTATACTATAAGAGGAAGAAAATGGCACCTATAGTCCAGATTTAGGAGCACTTGCTATATAGAGAGGATAAATGGGAGAAATATTTGGCCTTAAAGCTGGAAAATTGGTTAGAAATCATAAGTTACTTTCTCACTCTTCTACTTATGTAGGTATTGTGTTTACTAAGAAGAACATGTACTTTTCATGTGCTTCAAATAAAGTATGTGTATAATCCTCATTAAAACAAGAGAGTTACAGCATGAAGCCACATTAACGGCTTGAAATAAACTCTAAGAGTAAAAACTGTTTTTCTGGTGGTGACACTGCCCTGGTGTGTGAACTTGGGCAACTCATTTATCTGTCCTTTAATTTTTGGTTCCCCAGCCACAAAATGACTATGACAAGACTTCTCAAATTTGTGAAGTGTTTGTCTTAGAGAATATTTATAAACCCATAAAGGTCCCTAGATGATAAATGCTACAGAAAACGAAGGATTATTATTAATGGTGCCCACTCGGAATGATGCTTGTATCTTAGTGATAACTTTATCCCTAAAATCACTACAAGAAGATTTAAAAGCTTACAGAAAATGCTGAAATGAGGCAAATTTTCTCTCATCTCTGTAGAGCAGCAGCACTAAGAGCTCTAGCACACATCTGTCATCTGGAGGCCAAGCAGGCCTTCCACAATTCCAGGAAATCAATTCCAAAAACTGTAGACTGTCAGTTGCTTGTACACTGGAGGCCATACAGGCAGCAGATTAAACTGTCTGAGAAAACTGTAGCAGGCTCTAGACTGCATGTAATGGAGACCCTCAATGACCTTTCCGAAGCCTTGGGAAACATGCATTGACATTACCAATGGGCCCTTTTGTAGCACCAAAACTGCATACTGAACTTCTCTTACTCATCAGACAGGGTCATTCACAACTGAGCTATTTCTGAAGAGGAAGAACAAACCAGAAAATGTAATCACCATCTTTTCTTCTTGTAGAAAACGTACAAGAATATCAGAGCTGCATTATCCGTATGACAAGAAAAAAAGAAAAAAACTAAAAAAGAAAAAGAACTTGGTAGCTCTGAAGGCCGCAGTGTCCAGCAACATTTAATGGGGCTACCGTTCCTGAATCTTTAATCCCAATACCCAAAATACTGGCCAAAAGGATTGCTGATGCAGAAGGCTGATTCAGACAAGTAACAGTTTCAGTTTTGTTGTTTTATTCAGACTCTGTTAACCACCCCCTGGTTTTTAGGTTTCATTTTTTCTAGAGTAGACCCTGACAGTTCAAATTGATAATGCGACTCTTTCAGTGCTGCTGACTTGGGGTTTCATGCTATAATGTGCAACTCTCCTCTGTTTTGGATTGTGGTTGTGCTTCTTTGAATAGCTCCTTTACATTCACTATGACACCTAAACATGACCTTTTCCTTTGCTAAAAGATCATATGGGATCATATCCCAAGCTGGCCATAACTTATAGAGTTTTGTATTTAGTTCCAAAGCAGCTTTCAGGGCATCAGACTAAGCGAGTTCTTGGTCTGACAGCAAGGCTGTACAACCTCTGTAAGGCACATGATCAGAGAGGGAAGTAGTGAACAGGAACTGCCCTTACCATTCTCATGTTTTGTTGACTCTGCCACAGACTTCCTATATGACCTTGACCAAGTTTTTAAATCTATTTCCCAATTCCCTGTGTGCTATTCTGGGGTAATAATTCCTCATGTCAGAAGCAGCTGAGTATAAATTTATTGCTAAATGTCTTTTATGCTAAGATTTCTAAGTAATATAGTCTTTCAAAGAAAATTATCTTTCTGCTAAAGGGGCAATTGCTCTACTGATTATAAACTAACCTTGTTTATATTTTTAACTTTGCTTTATCAGAGATCTTGTTCTGATACATATTTATGTTGTACCTTATGCTTTCATTTACACATCAGTATTTTTCTGCCACTTAGATATTTTTTACAAACGTCTTGATCAGCTATAGCACTTTTGGTGCTAGGCACTGTAGAATTAGACCACCTATGTTCTGGGGAGGAAAGCTGGGGAAAAAGGTATGGAGGAGCAATCCCCGCACACACACAAAAAGGAAATCTATGGGCTAAATGACTGAAGAATGGAATGAAAGGCATATGAATATAAAGAGCAGACTTTCAAAGACTGTTTTAGCCACAGGCCTTTTCATGTCAAATATCTGTTGCATCTAAGCTGTAAAAAGCAAAGCAGGAATTTCTAGGATTGATTTTCATCCCTTTGACTCATCTCTTTCCTTTGCCCATTTGCTCTCGTAAGACAGGTCCAGAGTGTGCAACAGGAAACCAAGCAAAAACAATACAAGAAAAACGCATTTTAATTTTAGCCACACAGCTGCTTCTGGGTTCTTTAAATACACTCCTCTCTAAGTGCTTCCATACACCAAGACATACAAGCGCTCTAGACAGGCTGAGTCTCAACTGCAAACTCATTCCACAACTAATCTCTGTCTGGCATCGTTACAGCGATCAAACCAAGTTGGTCAAATGCCCAGTTGGGGCAAACTCGGTTCTTGTCCAAGGGCTCTCTGTTATGTGGCTTGAAATGATGAGCTACAGTCTCCAAGTTCTTTAGGCAGGGACAAGTTTTCAGATAGGGATTAAAAACAGCCTCTTTTTTTCCTTATTCTCTCTCTCTGCACATTAATACTCAGCATAAGAAACCAAAAATATCCTTTGAAGGCATGCCTGTGAGTGACACTGTGCCCTAGTATAATGTGACAGGTGACCTATTCTCCTTGTGCCAGGCTGCATGTAGCCGTGCTGTCTGGAAAACTATGTGGGGAATTTAAGGACTACCAGAAGAAAAATGGGAAATCTAAAAGCTCAGTCACATACTCAGTTCTTCATCTTGAGTTGTTTTTTCCCTTTGGCTTTTGAAGGTGAAACATAAGCCACTTTTGAATTCCAGAGGTTTTTTACTGCCATCATGTGGAGACTGTCCTCAAAAAAATGAAAAACTGTCTTCCCTGACTGGATATGATTTTTCCTGCCCCTGGCAAAACTGAAAGAATCTAATTCAGTCTTACATCTGCACAGGGCTAGTCCTGGAGCCACAAATGCCACAACATCTGCTAAATATTCTACCATCCTTAGCACACTTTGCTTTTGCCCTACTGAAGCAGTTAGACAAGAGTGTGGCAGCCTGGGTATGCTTGTAATTTCTGATATTCCATTACAGGTTTCTTTCTTGGGTCTTCGGGAACGTACAAGCATTTAATATCAATGCTATTTCTTTCCATGCAGCAATGCTACAAAGGAAAACAATATTACAGTAGGGTATCACAAATCCAATTACAAAAAATATATTGGGATCAGAAATAAAAATTTTCAGGCATTCCTATTCCCACTATGCAATCCTCCATTTTATCTGACCACCGTAACAATTGCACTTGAGAAATTTGATAAAAACATTAAAACTGTTCCAGAAGGTTGGAAATTTAGAGGACTATATTCCAAGATTTCAAAAGTTTTGACCAAAACCAATGACTAAATTTCAATTAAAAAAAAAGCAACATGGATCACCACCACATTTTATTTCTGTTTTATTTCTACTTCGCTTATTTTTAGTTTTGTAGTGCACTGATTAACATCATATTTACTAATAAACTATACAATTTTTCAGTGAGCTTTTCAGCAGTATTGACAGACTTTCCTTAAAGGTTTTCCTTTTGTTAAATCAATATAATCTGGAAGATAATTACTGTCAGAACATTTCATGGAAACTCCATTATTTTCCCCAAGACACGCAAACAAGTGGCCCCATTTTCAAGAGTGGTGAGCCTCCAGCAGCTCCTCATGAATTCAGCACAACAGAAAGCAGACATGCACGTAGATTAGGAATCCAATTGGTATCTTCTGTCCATTCTGCTATATCACTTGAAATAAAAACTGGTTTTTAGTTTCTCCGTGACCAGAGGTTGCAAACAGTAATTATGGACCTCAGCAAGGCCCATAAATGACTCTGGAACAAAAGCACGTTCTAATTAATACCGACATCCTCTTATACAACAAGACTTCTTCAGAAGAGCTGCTGTACTCAACAAGTTTCAAAAGTTGCTCTGAAGATTTGTGAAGTATTACCACCAGGGCACTGCCTTTTTCTAGTGTCATAAAAACCTGTTCAGATTTGGCTATACTATACACAGCCCACTGTAAAAATCAGCACTTAGCAGCTTTTCCTTGATCTGCTCCTATAAGCCCTCACAATTCCCACAGCATTGGACACAAAGTGTTCAGGTTTTCGCTGTGATAATCAGTGTAGATTTCTAAGTTATAGGTAATATAAATCCTCTACTATTCCTACAATAGGGGAACATACTTTGCCCTACAAATCAAGAGCCAGTTCTGTATTTGTCTTTTAAATCATTCTAGCAATTCTGAACATTTCACAAACATATTGTTAAGCTAAGCCTCAGACACTACTAAGAGAAGCCCCCCACACCAGACTAATTCAGCCAGCTAACATAACAAGCCTACAGGGAAAGCAACTGAGTCACAGCGGCATCTGAGATTCTCGGAAAGCCTACGTCCAGTCTACATCCTTGGCTCATCTCTCCATACTGTGAGGCACAGCACATGCCTGTATCAATGTTACCACGTCATATGATCTCTCTAATGACTAGTCTGTAGGAAATGTAATCCTTCTATGTGCAACTAATATGGTTGGTCTTTAATCCTCCATAGCACAGGTCTGTACTGAAGGTTCAAGATTTAAGTTCTCTTCTGCATGAAGGACATTTGTTATCCTTGCATATTAAGTTACAAATTCTTGCCTTTTCATTTGCTCGTAAAAATTATGAAAATAACAGGCCAAAATCCTTACCAAATTAATATTCTCAAATACAGCCATGTCAAACATAGTTCCTAAAAGTTAGGAAAATGCAGATTTGAGACCACCAATGCATCTTTAATTCTTCTACATTATGCATTTATGCTTCAGGATATCCTTAATTACCTACTGACATCTTAGGGTTTTTCCACCAAACCTGTCATTCATTGACTGGCCAAATGGTATTGGGAGTAAATCACATAGAGAATTAGGCTGTTGTCCGTAGTACTCCTACCTCATATTTGTTGCCCTTGGTACATAAATAACAGAATCACAGAATATTCTGAGTTGGAAGCGACCCTCGAGGATCATCAAAGTCCAACTCCTGGCACTGTACAAGACAATCCCAAGAATCACACCATGTGCCTAAACAAATAACATTGTTTTAAAGTTATTGTAATTTTATCTAAATTAGATAAAAGCCTATTCATCCTGAAAGAAAAGTCCACAGGCAGTCCTTGATTGGACCATGTTTGTCCTTCCCTACATTCTGTAATCCAAAGAGACACACGACACCCAGTGGTTATTAGAAATAACGCAGGTATACAGAAGCCACGTAGAATGTAAAGACGTTTTTCACAATTCTCAGGTTCATAAAATTAGGATGAAACTAGAAAAATGAAGATACTGGACAAGTTACAATACATAGTAAAGAGTCAGTAGAGATGGTCTTAACAGATTCAACACTCATGACACAAAAAAACTCCCAAAGCTACCACCACCATACAAACAGAAATAATTTTTGAACTGCAGGAAAACATGACATCTAGTCTACTTTGAAGCAAACAGTAGCTCTTGCATGACAACAGCGTAAATCCTGTAGATTTCTCCATTAGAAAATAACACTGTCATGAGGAGATTTCCCAGAGAACATTGCATTAAGTAAAGCTATCCTTCTATCCTTCTATACTGTAGCTTCCCACACACTGGAGACTATACTGAAGACAGAGAAGGTGGCTGTGCTGGGAAAGTGAGAGAATACAACAGGGTTTGCTGCCATCCAGAGTACTCTGGACTGCTGCAATGCTCTGATGCTGCAAGAGTTAAAAACAGTCACTGGGGCTGCTCTTTTGCACAGCTTCCCCAAATCCTCAGTTGGCCCAAAAGTCTAGGAGCTTGCAAAGGAGGTATTACAACTGCTTTTGTTCTCCTCGAACATAAAACAGTACAGAAGAGTGTAAAGAGCATCCAAAGTGCTTTATTATTGATATGCCATCTCTGCTAATCATTTGTTATTTTTAAATTAACATCATTCTGCCTTCTCTAAAATTGGATACATTTATGGTAAAGATGAAGTCGCAGACAGATACAAGAATATGAAAGATGTGTACTTTGAAAAGGATACATACCTAGATAAAGTTGAAATGTAGAAGAAAAAAGAGCTATTGCAAAAATACAGAGAAAAATCTTGTTAAGTCAACTGCTAGGTGAAATTCAATGATCTGTGATAGACTTCAGGTCAGAGCACATGATCACACATTTCCTGCTTTGATAATTATTAAATAAGATATTAATTATTAAAAAACCCCACATGTGGAATGTCTTTTCAAACAGATTTGAAGCTGTAGTATTGTTTTAATGTCCAACAACACAGCTAACACAAATATAAACGGAAACACCTTTGAGTGCCACTCTGCTGAAAGGTGAAGCAAACACTTCATTTGCATGAATTCATTCTTTTGATGAAACCAATGAAAACTTGGAGGCATCATCTGAACAATATTTTTCTATTTATGTATTAAAATTACAGAAGCAAATGATAGAAGAAGCAAAGATACCTGTATTAAAATATCATAAATATTAGACTGTGGTTCAGTGAAGCAAGATGAATAAAGCTATTTATTTGTAGACTAACTTAATACAATTTAGTACCTGTTAAATTGTATTTTGTCTGTGGCACCAAAACAAATAAGTAAGTATATGGAAAAAAAGATTGAGTACATGGTGTTTTCAGACCTAGCATTTCCAGTTCTGACAATGTAATATGAAACCACATTATTCTGACCTGGCTATGCTTTACTTTCAAAGCTTGCCAAACATTTCTTTCTACTCCTGTGTTAGGACAAAAGATTCTTTGTCCCATAAGCATTTATGAAGTCCGTGCATCAACACCTTTATTAACTGTTCAGTAAGCACACAAGACCTATTATTTAACCACCAATTGGATAAATACTTGCCTTTGTCCCTCTTAAGACATAAAAGATGATTCCTGCATCTTCTTCTGAAAGAAGAGATTCAACATCTTTTTTTAATAAAAGTGTTGAAACACCTGAACTGAATAAACATGCAGTCATACTTCACTTATATTCTTTTCACACTTTTCCTGTTGTATGGCCAGAATAAACAGGGAAGTGAACAAAAAGTTAATACTTATTTGTCAAAACACTCACCTTTAGGATAAACAAATCAACCACTGTACAACATAAGGAGAATGCAAAACATCCTGTTGCCACTGACAGTAGTCACTGAACTCACACAGCAAATAAGATCTTGGATCAGTGAAGAATCAAATGAGAGGAAAAGGAAGAGAAGGAGCAATGACAGAAATATTATTAAAACCACCAAAAAAGGCATATTTTGGAGCAGGAAGAATTCAGATGATAATGCTCAATATAAACCTAAGGTTTAATTCAACTGAAGTCAAGGAGAATTCAGGTGAAAAGATTTAATTTATTTAGAAAACAGATTTACCTTGACTATCCAAGAAAACTGCTCTATTAAACAGACAGTATTTCAGTTCTCCTACCTGCTCTCCCTTGAATGAAAGCCTGGTATCACACATTCCAAATCTGTTCCAAATCACCTGAACTGAACTGAACTGCAGGTTGTCTGTCCCAAACATAGGCTGCTTGCTCTCTGATGAGCTGTTTTCAGTGAGCACCCACACATACTCCGTATCCTGAGAAATCTGTGGAGATCAGTAAGGGTTGTGTCTGGGTATAAGGCAAACAGGACCATGCCTGAGTAAATATGATGATACAACAGCATTCTTGACATGCTATTCCTCAGAACCCAAACCTTCTAAACAGTAAGGGATCCAAATCCAGAGTCCAGATATCACATATCTCACACCACAGTTTAGATGTAAGTCAGACCCAACTCTGGCATTTAAATACTCAAAAATACATCCTAGGAATATGTGTCACCAGCATTCTCTCACAGCATTTCAGATTGGTAGGACTGGAATCCATCAGTGTCGTATTTTCAAAATGACAGTGTCATTTCATGTAATCACAGATATTTTTGTTTTGCATTTGACAGGTTATGAGACTATGTGGAGATTAAAGGTCCTTCTGTTTTTCACTCAGGAATTTATTAGGTCTTGTTGATCTTTTTAATCAGCATGTTTCAGGTTCTTTAACAAGACCATCATAACAATGAAAGTATTTCTTTCTTCCATTTCTGTTCAGGGAATTCATTGTGTCTTTGCTTAGCCCTTCCACACAGCCTTTTCAGTTTTCTCTAATGAATGGTTTTCATGTCCGAATGCAAAGTATTCTGACAGATTTCTGGGTGCTGGTAGCATTTATGGAGTTCTCAGAACAAGAACTCTAGTTATATTCATTGAACCAGAGGATTTACTTCCTCCTGTTTATATGCCCTTGTTTTATATGCATGGTTACAAAATCCACATATTTCACTACCTCATAATTAGCAACCACATAAATCCTTCACTCATGACAGGAAGAAGTGATCCTTCCCCTGTATGCAGCACTGGTGAGGCCACACCTCAAGCTCTGTGTCCAATTCTGGGCCCCTCAATTCAAGAAAGACATTGAGGTGCTAGAGCATGTTCAGAGCCAGGCAACGAATCTGGTGAAGGGTCTGGAGCACAAGTCCTATGAGGAGCAGCTGAGGGAGCTGGGGTTCTTTAACCTGGAGGAGCTCAGGGGAGACCTTATCACTCTCTACAACTACCTGAAAGGAGGTTGTAGCCAGGTGGGCGTCAGTCTCTTCTCGCAGGCAACCAGTGACAGAATGAGAGGAGACAGTCTTATGCTGTGCCAGGGGAGGTTTAGGTTGGACATTAGAAGGAATTTTTTCACAGAAAGGGTGACTAGATATTGGAATGGGCTGCCCAAGGAGGTTGTGGAGTCACCGTCGCTGGAGATGTTGAAGGAAAGACTGCACAGGGCACTTATTGCCATGGTCTAATTGACAGGGTGGTGTTTGGTCATAGGTTGGAGTCAATGATCTCAGAACCTAATTGATTCTATGATGACTCCCTTTGCCATGTTTCCCCTCTTTGAGATGAGTGTAAAGCTTCTGGACTTCTTTGATGCTGCTTTCCTCATATTTCAAGTGGCTGTCAGCGTTTCATCTCGCATTCATGGAATTCTAAACTTCTGCGTCAAGATCAATCGTACTCATTTGCACAGCATTCGGGAAGTCCCGCATCATCCCAGACTCCTGGCTCAGATGGCGCTGCCC
>NW_021940750.1:20854133-20966133 GCF_001715985.3 Manacus vitellinus
TCTGGTTCGGGCACGGGCAGGAGGGATCGCACGCCCGCGTTTCGGGAGAGCGGCGCTTCTGGTTTGTTTATTTTGGGTTGTGGTTTTGTTGTTTTGGTTTGTTCCATAAGAGAAAAAGATGTGCCAGCCCTTCCCAAAGCTTCCCTTCGTGCAAAACTGGCAGATGAGGTGTTCTTACTTTACTTATTTCTATCCTTCTGTTTCTAGTTTTGGTTTGGGGTGTTTTGGAAAGGACTAAGTAGTGAGAACATGGATCGAGGACTTAAAGCACGCCTTCCATTCCAGGGATGGCATCTAGGTTGCTCTTACGTAATCGTGTTTGCTCCATACCTGTTAGCAGGCAGGCAGGTGTGACTGAAAACTGAAAGTAAAGACTACACAAGTAGCTACTTGAGGAAAATCTCTTCTGCTGGCCATTATTCCGTCGTTCTTGTAGTTATATAGACAGGCGTCTTACCATTTCAGAATTCATTACTGTAGCTGCCGAGGCTCGAAATTTTGGAGCACAGTTCTAACAACCAGTTGGCAGGACCTTAAGAAGAAACTTGCATTTCAGTGTAAATTGTTCCAGAATGTCTCTTGCAATGTCATTTGAAGCAGCTTGCACTGGATGCTGCTGCTGCTGATGGACTGCTAGCCTGACTATGATGCAGACTCCTGAGTTCCTGTTTTTATAATTTAAATACAAAGCTTTAACATGAGACATAACTTCAAGTGGTTACTTTATAGGAAAATAATTTCTACAAATAACATTAGAAGTAATTTCTGCACTTCGTTATGTCAGTTTCCTGTTAGCCAAGCTCTCAGTTACCTTCTTTCAGAGAACCTGAAACTTTGTCTTATTAGAAGCTGCCTACTCTCAGGAAGCAGCTGAAGGTTGTGACAAGTATGTAGTATGGGAGACCATAATGTTACTACATTATTCTGATTTTTGTAGTGTTTAGTTTCAGCCTTTCATTCTGGGTGCAGGAAGGGCATTTCTAAGGCCATGTCTCCCCTAGGAGTGCACTGCAGGTATGTTACGTGTCGCACTTCTAGCAGTATGGATTTCTTTAGCCCCCAGCATGTTCACTGATAGCTTATTTAAGTTTCCTTTCTCTGATGACTTTACTCTTGGGAGTGAATCAGGCTGTTAACAAAACCACAGTTTTCCAGATTTAGCTGTATTTGTTGTATGGGCTTCCCTCAGCACATCTGTCTTGTTTTGGGATTCAATCCTTGGGACATCAAAGTTTTTGTAGGATAAATATGGCTTGAGTAATTATAATTCTTGATATAAATCTTGTTTATGAATAGCCTTTAGTTTTTAGTTTGGTTTGCTTTTTGGGGCTGAAGAGATGTCTAATACATCAGTTTTTGGTCTGTGTTTCATTCTTTCAGTACTTTGAGGTATTTCTGGAAGTCTCTAGTTAGCTCACTGGCAGAGTAAAAGGACATGCAACTGTCCTACTTGACTCAGAGGGACATTGTTTTAATTACAGATAACAACCATACACTTTGTATTTGCTGTTTTATCTTGGTTACCCATGTTGCTGAACTATATAGATTTAGGCATTGCCTTTTTAGCAGATATAGAAATGACGTTCCTATTTGCCAAGTTTTGTGTGTGCAGTAAGGAATTTTTAGCTTGTCCAACAGAATTCATAATTGAGTTAGAAATTACTGATGCATTGTGCTCTCCAGGTGAATCTACTCTGGACTTTACTCAGAAATTTTCAATGTGAAATGGTCCCGTTTCAGGTAATTGAGTAAGACTGGCTGCCCTGTACTCTGCCTTGCTTAGCCCCTGAAGAAAGGAGCTGAATAAGATGGGTGCATTCTACCCCTTCAGCTGCATCCATGTCTTCAGTACTTCTAAAATACCTTTGATTAGTTGATGGCATTCAGTAAAGATTTTTTAAAAACTTAAAATACATGTACCATATTTTTATTTCAATTAGTTTATTCCTTCCTATGCCTTTGTTATTTTGGCATCTTTAGCCTATCCTAAAAGATTCAAAGCCATGCCTACTGTGATATTGTTCTTTTGTAGTTGATGCAGGGGACTGAAAGATTGGCTCATGAAAACTTTCCTGTAACTTGAAAAATCATCTGAAGGCAGGTGTAAAACTTAAGTTCAGAAGAGTCTACAAAGTGTCAGTTGACGCAAGGAATTATTGCCTATCTTTTCTACTCCGTAATGTGTTATTAAACATGCGTAGTTTAGAGAGTTTTGCAGGAGATAAACTTGTTTTACTGGCAATTTTATTTTCTACCCTAAATGTGTGATAAACATGGCAAATGTGAGGCAGAGAGTTTAATAGAATTCTATAGATGGCTCTACAGATACAGCAAACCTTTCACAACCTGATTTCCTTATTGAGAAACATGGCCACCGTTGTTGTCTTATGCTAATGGAGCTTTGTTTAGATTCAGAGAAAGTCTTTCTTTGTTCTTAATTGTTTTTGTAGTTCCTCGACGGAAAAGGCACTAAAAACTGCCCTTGGCACTATGGAAGCACTCAGGCAAAACAGTCATCTCCTGAGACCCTTGAGGAACTACTGGGCAAAGTGATGGAAATGAAGAGCTTCAACCATCGGCTCAGCATGGCGGCAGCTGAATCTGACAAAGACTCTGGATATTCAGGTTGGGAAAACCACTGCGTTAACTTTTTTGTGTGTTATCTTGCTCAGGCTTTGCTTTTATTGGTGATGTTTGATAAATCTGACTAACCCCTTTCAGTTTGTGTCTCATTACCGTGGAGGGCTTTTCTAGGCAAGATAGGTTTCATCTGCAATCATCCTACCACCGAAGTCTTTTGGAGTGGAACTTTATCTAGTTATAAAGTTCATCCTGTGAATTTGAATGGCATGGGAATTTAAAATGTGACTAGTAAAAAAATTAATGGAAGAATCTCAGACTAGAAAGTCTAGAAGTGAGGATGGCAAAATTACTTTTTGTTCTATGCAGTGCTGAAGGAACTGTTGGATTATGCTGCTTAATGTGTCTTATGGGCTGACCAGATTGTCAGTAGAGCCTGATAAACCAGAGAGTAATTGTTATAACATCAGTAAAATGTAGACACAGTGTGCCATTTTAATAGTCAACAAAACTGCAAAGATGGCCTTTAAAGGAGAGAAAAAAAAAGCTTTTGTGAGAGATATCTCCTGTACTGGGTTTTTAGATAGAAAATTTCAAGACACAAAATGCCTGCAGCACAAACAATGGATATGGCAATGCTGGAGCCTGTAGTTCTTTCCTGTACCAATTTTTTAGAGCAACCTTCATGATAGCGTGCAGTCCCTTGGAGACTAAATACAAAAGAACAAAAAGTCGTAGGTTTTTTGGGGAGAAGATATGTCTATGAGAACTGACCTGAAATATAAAGCCTTTTAATAAAGGCTATTTGACAGCTGTCACAGCAGCTCTAATTTTGTTGATATTACAGATCTAAACTTTATTGTTCTTTGTGACTTGGTTGAAAGGAAGTAGTAAGCATGTTGCATGGGAAACAACTAACAGCTAAATTCTACATCTGACAGATGGAAGTTCAGAGTGCCCAAGTGCTATGGAGCAGACGGACTCTGAGGATGTGCTGAATACGTTGTGTTGGAATGCAGAGGATGGACCTTGGCAATGCCCGAGGACCACAAGCAGCTCCTTTCCTGCACTTTCTCCTATGGTCGTAATGAAAAATGTGTTAGTTAAGCAGGTAGGGAAGAAATAATATATTGAAAGCTATTCCATGTTCTTAATTTTTTTTTTAAAAAATACTTTTCCTTTCAAAAAGATTTTGCATTGTTGCAGTCTGGAAAGTAACTGGTACTTAAGTTCTGATGTGACAGTCTGCTCTTTTGAGGGGCAGGCTAGAATCACTAAGATGGAAAAAAAAAGTGAGATGGAGAAGCTCTGCTATATCTACTAAACCTCTTTGTCTTAAAGGAATCCTCCCAAAATACATCTTTAACAATGTTATGTAAATAGCACCAAAGATTAAACAGAAATGGGTGATTTGCTTTTGAAAACTGCTGTTGTCTTTTTCATTCAATAAAGATGGTGAAGTAGGATGATAGGTTTGTTTCCTTGTTCTTAGGTCCTATAAGGGCTTCATATGCAGTGGGAAACACTAATCCAGAATGTTATAAATGCAAAAATTAAATCCTTACCTGAAGTTAGCTGTGATACTTGTAGTTTAGTAGTTGTTTCCCTTAACTGCATGTGATGGCTCACATTGCAACAATTATATTCCCTATTTATGTTCTTCAGTATTTTGTAATGTGTAATTCCTCCAGCACATCTGCAAGACCCCTAACTTTTACATTTTAATAGAAGATACAGGAGCTCCAAGTACTGTTCTGTTATTAGACCTCTTACTCTGTACACACTCATTTTTGAAATAGAGCAAAAGTTCTTTTTTTACTGAATCTGTTATGACAGCAAGCAAGACCTATTAAACACTGTGTATTATTGTGATACACAATACATACAAATATGGGTTTCTGTTAGTATTTAGCAGATCATGCATTTGTAGGGGAGATGATTCTGTTCTCTGAGCATTGTGCCTTATCTTGACAAGAAACAATTTCAATATTTAGTCATGTTCCTAGATGTGTGGACAAAGACTATGTTAACAAATTCTTAAGTTAGTTATAGTAGGGAATAGGCCAAGCTTCGCTAAAGGTTGATAGGCTTTGGCCCAGAGCTCAAAAATTAAGCACTGATTGCAGTGGCAGTCTAATGTTAAGCTCCAGGTTGTGTTGTGAACAGTTAGCAGAAGCAGCTAATAATAAGTAGCTTTATATATATATAAAAAACCCCCCAACCACATATATATTAAAAAAAACCTGGTAGTATAGCAAAGACAGAATTTGGCAAGGAAGTGTTGGAGGTAGATAAAATTACCGCTTGGTTCTCTTGAGCAGTGTGTCATAACATCTAAGGCTAATTATGTATGATTAAGGACAATAATGTTAAATTGAAAAATGTTTACTACAATAATCAAAAGCAACGAGTCTAGGTCAGAATAATAATGAAGTGTCTTTTTCTCTTTTTTCATTATGCCTGGTGATCTCAGATAGTCATGTTGGCCGTCTTTTTAATATGGTCTTTTCAGCGCTGCACGCAGTTGGGCACACTAGACCAAAAAAAAAAAAAGAAAAAAAAAGAAAAGGCAGCATCCAGTTACTGCTGTTTATTTGTTCCAGTTTCAATTTCAGTCAGCATCGTCCTTCTGTCTTGGAACCACTGTGATCCTGCACAATGATGGTTACCTGCTGACCCAATTTCAGAATATAAACAGCTAACAACAATGTTACTAAAAACAAAATAAAAATCAAGCAGGGATCAATTCTCAAAAACACAGTGCTACTTGTGTCAAGGTTTCTGTCAGTCTTGTAAAAGTCCTTAATAAATAGGAAGGCTTTTTAGACAGGATGTTATCTTCCATAGCTTTCATTAAAAAAAAACAACAAAACCCACAACAATTTGCAGAATTAGTAAAATAGAGGTGTCCTCCTCTACTGAAAATGAGATTTTGAGTAGGAGAACAAGAGCAGAGTGCAATATGAGAAGGAAAAGGAGAATAAAGTAGATAAGAGATAGGAAGAAACCCAAGAACAAGATAAAGAGTTACCACAGCTCTTTTGGCCTCAGTGATTCCAGGGCTCTGCTGTGTGGGTGCTGTACAGTTGTGCAGGACATGACCACTTCTGACTCCAAAGCCTTGCTCCTTAAGGCTACATGTTCTGTCCTGTGTATGTATAGCCTCAGTGTTTATATGCTTCCTTACTCCTAACATCTCCACATACTTCTCTTTTGTATGTCCTATTTTCTCTGTTATGGTAGTAATATTTAATTTTACAGCTAGTAGTTCTGTATCCCTATTCCGTAAGGACCCACTGAACTGAAGAAACATTGTGTCAGAGTAGGTAATTGAATGTTATCGCCAAGTCTCAGTGTCGTAATCAGTGGATAGTATCTTTTTTTGGTGAGTTCAGATCATTAATTGGGGAAAGGGACTTTGTCAAAGCATATAAGCATTTAAAATTTATGAGACTGGTGGAAAGGATATGGATTTCAGATGACTCAGTATAGTACTAAAAATAATAAAATGTATTTGTGGTAGCTAAAAATTGTTCCTTCAGCAAGCATGCCAGTTGTGTTCCAGGTTGTAAAGAACTGAAAAAGTGCCTGACAATATTATATTAGTATAATTGTAGTGGTGATGACTTAAATATATTAGAAGACCATTTGATATCTTTGGAGAAAAGCAGGCATGTTTTTGGCCAGAGGATCTCATGAAGATCTGTAGTAATGTGTTGGAGGAAAAAGAGGTAATATCTTGTAAAAATGGATGTATAACCCTTATATTCCAGAATATGGCTTGTGGGGGGGAGTAAAAACATGGGCATTTTTCTTGAAATATAATACTTTTAAGGTTTATTGGTGCACTGTTTCACCAGAGGTATGAAGTTAAACTCCTCTGGGCTTACAGCAGGCTTTTTTGCTTGCATTGGTTGATATTCAGCATTTTTTTTTCTACTTCATGTTTTTAAATTTATTGAAACCATGTATTGTGCTTAAGATTGCAAGACTTACTGAACAGCTGTTGTCTATTTTAAGTAACCATTTCAAAAGCTTGCTATAAGAATAGAATCAACAAGATTTGAGTTGCTACCTTTCAACACAGGGAGTCTGAATTGTTCCTAAAATGTCTGTGCAGTCTTTCCTTGTCTCTTAATATATTTCATAACTACATAGCTTAATTATTTTTCAACTTTTCTGTGCACTTGTTGTTTGACTCCAAGTCTGCATTGAACTTTTACATGAACATTGTACAATTTAAATATGCGGTGTAATCCTTCTTTAGGAAAAATGTATAAATTCAGATTGAATTGTTTTTAAATATATCTGCTGTTGCATAGTAAAAGGATTATGGATTACAACTTTGATTCCAGTGTTATGCCCTGTTGTCAGAACACATTAATTGGACAATATATATCAAATATGGAGAAATGTCACAGTCTACCTGTTTCATTTAAGACTTTTTGGATCCTCTTTTACAATGCTTCTGTAAGATTTCTGTTTTTTCCCTGTTTCACTTCTCAGGGGAGTTCATCACAGCTCCAGTCTTGGACTGTGCAGCCATCCTTTGAAGTGATTCCAGCTCAGCCACAGCTAGTGTTTCTTCGTCCATCAATCCCACCTCCCATTAGTCCTCACCCTGTTGGGAAAAAGAGAAGTGACTCCACTAATTATTTGCCCATCCTGAATTCTTATCCCAAAATAGCACCACAACCCTGCAAAAGAGATCACTCCTTTGATCTAGAAGAATGTCAGGAAACCACTTGCCATAAACGACTCTGCACAGAAGCACCCAAGATGGAGACTTCTTCTGTATTGATGAGCACAGGCTTGCCTACTAGTCCTTTTGCCCACCTACCAGTTAGCTTTAAGACCCCTCAGGATTCTAACCAGCAAAGTTCTTCAGCTCTGGTGACAAGTGGAAAACTGTCAGCTGTTTCTGGTTTTCATCATGTTTCCAGTGACACTCAGAAAGTGCCAGGTTTGACTCCCCTTTTGCCTTTCGGAACTCTGCAGGCAGCAAAGTGCACCCTTCATGAGAGTGAGGGTGCATCACAGACTACAATGCAGTCTGCAGTGTGGAGCCCCCCTCTGATACCAGAAGAGATTTGCACTACCCCTGAGCTGCTCTTGCAGCAACAAAGCAGGTGCAGACGCTTTCAGAATACGCTTGTTGTGCTACGCAGGTCGGGATTGCTGGAGATCACTTTAAAGACCAAGGAGCTCATTCATCAGAACCAACTGACTCAGGCTGAGCTGGACCGGCTGAAGCACCAAACACAACTTTTCATAGAGGCAATAAAGAACAATGCTCCACAGTCATGGGCAGAGCTAGAAGCCTCTCTAACAGGGTCTGACAAAGCTGATAGCAACCTCGAAGACCCCACATATCCCAACATGTAGTAAAAAGGTGCATAGCTGTTGGTCAACTTATTTCTGTGCCTCCTTTTTCCCGTCTCAAACTTTTACTTGAGCAGTTTTTGAGTCCAAGTCACATTGCCATTAACAATTTGTCTTCAGGGCCAGCTGTGGGACTGGAATAGTATGGTGGGTTCTTGACAGAATGGGTACTTAGTACTGCAGTGTGACTTGAACTCCATGCTAACTCTGTATAATTCCTTGGACTCGAGAAGCGTGGATGTGCTCTGCTGGCACATTCCCATTCTTGCAGTGAAAAGACAGTCATTTGCAGTATTCTGCAAGCATCTTCCTATTCCCATCTTCAGATAGTCAGTTCTGAGAGTGCAACAGCAGAACAGGCCCCACTGTTGGGCCATCATCAATGCCAAGTAGGCAAAGGGGGTTGGTATGAGGAGAGGAAACAATGTTGGTGGGGTGGTATCTTCAGGTTGTTGCTGTCTTTTCTGGTAGCAGAGAGGCTGGCTTTGGGGTTTTAATTCATTTGAATTAGTGGAAATCTGGTTGTGGTGAAGAGGCATTCTGTATTCATTGCAGTCTTTGGTAAGGTGATGAGTGTCTTAGGACCCAAGTGAAATGGCGTGTTTTGATGAGTATACTTTAGATTTTGATCTGTATGGTTGGAGTGAATAAAAATCACAAGGCTTGCACTGGAAGTGTTTGTTTCAAAGCCATGTGCATTAATGGTAAGAAGTGTACAAGGATGGTGGCTTTGCATTTTCTCAGTAGCTGACAGATTAAACATTCATATTAACAGCTGCAGTGATATAAAAAAAAAGGACAAGGAAGATATTCATTCACCAGGATTAATTTGACAAGACTAATTGCATATTACGTGATATGTATGTCTTTATAAAGCCCATTTTCTTCTGCGAAATCAGGTTTCCAAGTATAAAAAAAGAGAGATGAAATGAGAGGAGCTTAATGGTCTGGGGTGAAGTTCTTCTCCCATCCCCTTCCATCTCTTTTTTTTTTATTTAGAGAAATCAGGTGCATGTAGTAGGGGTGGGGATGTGTCAGCTTGGATAAACTCCCTAAAAATTTTATCCACCTAAGCCTGAACTTCAAAAAACCCAACAAACTCCGGAACATTTTTTCCTCCTCATAGATTTATATCGTTCCTAGCCTGCTTGAGATATAGCTAACACTACTGTGTGCGTAAGATAGTGGCCTAAGATATCTTGCTAGTGGAGATCCACAGTAGTCACGTTAGAAAAGCTGTTTTACAGATATTTATTTCTTTTCAGTTTATGTATACACTTTACTATGTCACTCCCTCCAGTCTGAAGGGTTTTTTCCAGAGCGGTCTGTGTAGAAAACTGAGAATGGCTTTGTCTAAGAACATTAAATATATCTATGATATATTCCTTTCTGTGTGACAATAATTTCAGTGTGCCATCTAGGTGACTGGGTATTTTGATGCTTTGATTACTTCTGTGATCTGTTTCAGATTTTTAAAAAAGAAACTTGAAACTACAGTGGTTGTCTTGCTAATTTGTGAGTAGACCTTTTCATTTTCTGATGCCTCTGGGTGTCAATATTGCAGAAGACTGTAGAGAATGCTTTTGTAGTCTTCCTCAAATAGGTGCATTAGAGAAATTGTAAGGGACTTCTCTCTCATAGGGGATTTCACCCTTTTTACACTGATGAAAAGAAATGCTGTACATGTCTTACAAAGAGGAAGCACATGAGTCTTATTTGTACTAGCCATGGGCCTAGAGAGAAATACTGTAGTATGGTTTGCCCTAGTGGAGCTGTAGCAAACTAGTAGCCACACCTTTCATGGGATCTTGCCCACCTGCTGAAGACTGGTACAGTACGTGGGAATTGATTAAAAGTGTTCATAGACTGTTCTGTCATGTATTTTTTTAAATATACCTGCCATAGTTGTGATACTAGGATGTCTCAGATCTCACAGCCCAGCAATACCGAAACTCAGCCAGCAAAGCAGCAGAGTGCAGTGTAACAATGTAGGACATGTCCGATCTGGACGCAGTCTATCGGTTGTGACATCTGCACCAAATGACATTTGGCAGGATAGATGTGATGGTGCCTTTAGGCCATTTAGGAGAGAAGATGAGTTTGTTTCTTCTGAGCTTCTTACAAGGAGAGGAGACAGTTCCATTGATCAGATATATATAACAGACCTAGAGATGTGAGGTATGAGAAAGAGCATAGGATATTTTTCCTACTTTTCCTAAAGTTCTTATTCTACCTATTAAATGGAGAGGAGAATTTGAAGTTCAGAATATGTATTTTAAGTAATGACTGTCCTAGAAAACAAGGTGATGGGCTCAGGCTACCTACAGATAAAAGGAAGTCAGAAAAATGAAGTCCAATCTTAGCTGTTTGAGAGATAAGGAAAAATTAGTCTACTGATGACCTCTTCTCCATCCTATTTCCACCGCTCTGATGGAGTAAAAAGGAATTAAAAACTTCCCTTGCAGGGTAATGCTATCTGACTTAGGGAGACTTCAGCTGATGGAAATCTCTCATAATCTTCATAGTACCACATGTATTTTTTCCCCTGACAGCACTGAGGGTGGGCTGAGGTGGGTGTGCTTACAGCTAATGGGCCTTTCAGCTGGTGTAATTTGTATAAATATATATTCAATAAATCTGTGAATAAAGTCCAGCAGCTGGTTAGAAATCTCCTACTGGGCATCAGTCCAAACTTAAATAGTATTTTCTGAACTAGAAAAATTCACTCTGGAAAAATTCTGTGTAAATCTGGAGTCTCTTAGGAACCATGTCCCTAGATAATGACAAATCTTGATGCAACATCTATTAAAAAAAAAAAAAGTATGTTGAAGGCCCCTGGTGATAAATATATCATCAGGTACCATTCTGTTCAGATTCTCTTAACTGCCTTTATTCCTGGAACCCCTCCTAAAGCTTTAAACAATAAGGACTTTCCTTTCTTGGCTACACTGTAATAAAATAGGTTAGCTTGGAAATGCGGTGATAAAATTAGTTGACTACATCAGGACCAGAATAGGTCCTGATTCTGGCCAGAATCTAGAAGTGGTACAGTAGATCTGAACAGAGACATTAGCCTCTGATTGGAAAGCTGTAAGCAATGAACTTACAGATTTTTTTGATCTTCATATTAACAGGTTAGCTGAAGACAGCTATCCTAGTCTATACAGTCAGCTGAGTGGCCTGCTGCGTCTTCAGTTGCTGCTGACAACTAGCAGGCAAAGTAGCTTGATGGGTCAGGCAGACTGCTGTTTTTCTATTATGTTTTAATAAATGTTGGTATTTTTGATTACTTTTGCTATGTCTTTTTGAAATTCTGCTGTTCTATTTGGAATGTAAATATTTTCCATACTTTCAAAGTCCATTGCTAGCTCTGAATACAATAGCCTAAGAACTCTGTTATAAAACATGACCTTTTTGCTAAAACTTTACAGAAAAAGACTGTGAAATATGAATGAAATAAAATATGTACTTGAAAAGTTTGTGGGCTGTTTTAATGCTGTTAAACTGCAAAGTCCTTGGTTCCAAAGCCTGCTTTAAATACAGCTCCACAACAGCGTGTTGCCCATGTGGGAAAGTGCAGATCCAAAAGTGATACTATGATGTATCTTGCTGAAGAGAGTCACGTGAGCTTTAAAAGTATGTATGAATTAAAGGGTCTCTGGGAGGAGCATGCGGAGAAGTGGGCTGTACAGAACTCTAAAAATATATTGTCGTGGGTGACCATTGCCATAGATCTGTCATGAACAACCTGAAAGGATTTTTCCATCTCTGAACTGTTGTCTCTGTGATGACTGTACATTATGCTCACCGTCTGTGCAGGGTGAACTCCTACGCTGCATCTTAATTCTGTCAGTTGGGTATGCAGAAGTTCTAAATTGTGAAGTATGAATCTTGGCTACTAAAAGAATTCCTTGAGTGAAAAATTTTACAGTCTCTCTTGGAGAACATTCTCCAGCTAAATCTGTATACCAGCTTTTCACTAAAACACATTTCTTCAAAATGTGGCTGTCTTTATATGGTCTTTGCTTTGTTCAAAGATAACTCTCAAAAGTGAGAACTTGGCAGTCACACCCAAAAGATCCAGCAGCCTTGTGGCATGAGATCTTGTTCTAAGGTACAAGAGATTCCAGTTAAAGCTTTTACTTGGCACTAGACAAGGCATTAACTTGAATCTCATTTCTTTACATCCAAAAAGGAGTGCCATCAGTTGAAGTAATTTAATTTCCTGAGACTGGAAACTCAGTGTTTGCAAATTTTGTGTTTATAAAAGATATGGGTTACAATTCAAGCAGAAAGTCTGCAGACATCTGTCTCTTCTGACTGCCTTTTCATTTATGTCGTGAAGTCTTGTCTGCAGCATGTCAGGCCTGTTCACCTTTATTTCACTGAGGCAGAAAAGGTGAACTGCTTCTTTCAGGTGCATTGCACCCCTCTTGTTTTTCTTTCTCATGACACAAACAGTCTGAAAGGAGCAGTACCCTTGCAGGCTTGGGCTGAGCAATCTGCTGGCTTGCAGAATTTCTGGCATTTGCTAGATTGAACATAGCATGCTGTTACTGCTTTCATTTTCATAGTTTCTGGTGCAGAAATGTGGGGCCTCTATCAACAATTTTACACTCAGGTGGTACTTGGGTGGTGCTTTTTTAAGGCTGCAGTGTAATGCAGCCATATAGCCCCAACTGTATTGCATGGTCCAACATGTCCAAAATGATGATGCCCACTTCACTTCCCTTCTTAAATCTACCTCCTTTGAGGTATGTCCATGAGACAAATTTAACAGTTCCAGTGTAATCTGATTCAGAAGGCAGAAGGAAATGCCATGTGTTCAGTCTGCTCTCTTGCAGAGAGCAGTTTCCAAGACTTCCTCAAATTCTTGTTTGAACTACAGCAGTTTTTAGAAGAAGCATCCTGCATTGATCTGAAAGCTCCTAAGATTAAGAATCCACCCAAATTGTTCAAAATGTAATTACTTACTATTAAAAACATGCCTCTTATACTGAGCCTGAATTTGTCATCTTTCAGTATTAAGCTGTCAGATCTTTTGCCTTTTGTCTGCTAAACTGAAGTGCGTGCTGTGATGTTGCTGTTTTCACTGTAGGCATTTACAAACTGAACAAGTCATTCTTCAGCTTTCTTTTTTAAAGTAAGTAAATAAACTCTCAAATCTTTTGGATCCTTTATTCATCTGTGACACTTTTTGGATCCTTTAAAATAATTTAAATACATTTTTAATTGGAACACTAATAGCAAAACAGGATTGCTAAAAGAATTGTACAGTTTCAACCCTCCCTGCTGTTGCTCTACCTCATTTTTGTAGCAGTCTTGGCCATGACATCAGATAGGAAGTCTAAATAATCCCTGGGCCTAATGCTTCTGTGATTGGTGAACACCTGTCCTGTAAGTATGTTTCCATATTCCTTTGAATGCAGTTTGCAACCAGAAAACAAAGCAAACTGGTTTTAGTAAGTGTCCAGTCATATTCATTTAATTTTCTCTGCTTCTCTCCTTTGAAACTTTGTCATCATTAGATTTTTGTTTCTTTTGTATTTCAATTATTGAAAACAATATTAAATAATGTTACAGTCAAGAACCAATTTTATGCCATTTTAAAGTAAGAGTAGAAGATAGTGCTTAATAGATCTCTGTATACAATTCAGAAACTGTAGTTGCAATATATTTCACACACGCCAGTTAATTTTGTATAATTATGCCTTCAGTTTGCCATGTGGCACACTGTTAAATGCCCATTAGTAGTATAAATACTATGTGTGTTGGCTGTGTCTTCAACCAGTTTCTAATTCTAGTTGATCAGTATAAGGAGTCAGTTTTATTTGACAAGCTCTATTTGTTATAAGCTTCAATAATTTCAATTACTTTTGCTTTCTATGCCCTAGAGTAATCAAAAATTATGTGTTTTTTAATTATTTTCTTTCAGTTGTCCGGCTATGTTAATTTAGATCAGTCTACCTACCCATTGGAAAGCTGATGCTGTATTAGTTCTTCCCACACCTCAGTCCTATGAAATCTTTCCTAGTGGTGTGAAATTCATTGAAATAGTATTGATGATCCAGAGAACTTCTTGATTAGCTCTGTTAAATTTTCAGTCACAACTTATTCAGACTTGCTGAATTTAAAATGTTTAATAACCATCATTTAAAATGTTCTGAATTACTTTTTGAAGTGGAAAACAAGCTACTGTCATGATCTGAGAGGAATAATATGTCTGGCTTTTTTCTAATTGCTCAACAGAAATTTTTGCGAAATGCTTTTGCCACTGTGCAGCAGCAGTATAATGTCTTATCTTGAACTGGAGTGCTGCCAGCATAGATTTCTTCTGCATCTCATACATAGTAAGAAATGGAGGAAATGGACTTTCCAGGGCCAAAAGGAGAGTTTCATCAACTTCTTAATTGTTTTTGTTGTGTTCTTATTGTGATTAAATTAATTGAGTTAGTTTAATGGAACTGGAACGCTTATTACCATGCCCAGTTATGCAGTCTTACTTTTTTTCCATAGCAGTAGTAATGATTTTTTTTAGGCCACATACATTTACCAGGACTAAAAAACCCAATAACAGACAGAAAACCAGTCCTTACTGTTTTTTAATAGATAGGATTGCTTGAAAAATTGATGTGTTTTCGATGGAAAACTGAGATGTTTTTATTGGAATTGAAAATGTATTTTGGCTGAAAGTTTAAGTGTTTTGGGGTGTTAGTCATAGCATTCCTTTTTCGGGGAATCTCAAGCAATATGGAAATAGTCTGTGTTGTGGGAAAGGAGGAAGATGTTATTTCTGTTTAACCTCATCCTCTTCACCTGGATTGCTTTGGGTTGCCTGTACAAGAAACAGGACCCCAACTTCAATAAGTGGATCCACCACCTCATGCTGAAGAAGCAGAAGCCCACATGAACAGCCAGAACTGCTTAGTTGTCTGCAATGGCACAAGACATTGCTGTGCCAGGTAGGCCTTGTTCTACATGTGCCAGAGGCAGAGTTCAGTGCAAGGACTGTTTTATGAAATGAGTGGTGTTTAGTGTGGAAAGTGTGAAATACGAGTAGACAGTAGGAAAGCTGGTTTACCCAGGGTGAATGTTAACAATGCCTATTGTTTTGTGTCTTGCTAAGTGTTGTCTCCCATGCAAATGATAATGCTATACACGTCCAAACATGCTCGGAAGTCAGAATAGGATAGTCCATATCAAAGTGAAATTGGTTCTTATTGGTTAAGAATTTATCACTGACCACGCTTGAAGCACACTTACATAGTAGTACTTTCTGAGAACATTCTGAAAGTAGGTTGTTGAGATCAACTGTGAGATAAATGACCAGAAAGTATTCCAAAACATTTGATTGCAAACTGATTGTGCAAGGACGAAAGTCTGAGCTTGACAATAATCATTTAATAGTGAAACACCTCCAGATGCATAATAGGAGATGCAGCCAGCCCAAACTGAGACAGCAGAGCAGGTAGCTGCACTGACGGTCTGTTGCTGTAGTGCTCATGGTCTGCAGTAGCAGCATTTGGGTAGAGACTGTTAAGCGACTGTAGTTAAGAGAGACAGTGTCATTCAGAGTGAGATGTTGATGCACAGCTAAACCAAGGGCCCTGACTAGCTTCTGGCAGTTAAAAATCCAACTGGGCAGTCTGGACATGCACCTCATAGCCAAAGTCAAAGGGTCTATTTCTTTGAAAAGCTGGGATGGCAAGGTCGAACTTGCCTGCACATTAAAATTGTTATGCCGTTCATTTTTTTCTACAACCAAACTTAAAATAGTGATGTTAGATGAAGCAGAATGCACTATTTCTGCCCAATCCTGGAGCCAGCAAAATTATGGGAAGGATTGTTGAGTTGCTAAAGCTTGCTTTGTTTTCAAATTCCACTGCTTCTCCAGCATCTAAACACCCACCAGCCTGAGGCACTGCAGCCATCTGATGTGAAAGGGGTTAGTTTATCAGTGAGCTTTGTTGGGTGAGTGAAAGAAGATGAATGCAAATAAAATAAAAATCCTGAATTCCTAGGGGCAAGATTACTCCCTGATACCCCTTTTCCTATTTATGCCATTATAACATCTGTTTATCCACACATGAACACCTTAGAGGACTGCTTCATCTCACTGTTCTGGCAGTTGACTCAGTAACAACCAAGCACTAAGAAGCCATGCAGAGATCCATTTTTCTTAAAATATGACAGTCACAATAACAGACCACTGCCTGCATCTCACATTAGCATGAGGAAAGGAGGAAACCACCCCATTGTTCTCCACAGCATAACTTATCTTTGGGCATGCTTTTGTAATTCCTTTATCACACCCTGTTCTGATGGAAGATCAGTCCTTAGCACATCATTTTTCAGTAAATGGGCTGCTGCATCCATTTTAGGTCCCTTCAAAATATAAATGTGACTAAAAGTAAGTCTCTATTTGCCTGAAATTGTTTCAGTTTGGGATGAGAACAGATATAGCAACAGTCAGTTCTTGGACTCCTCTCATACATTTCTGTGGCACCCGAGCTCCAGGTGAGAACTTGGCTAACCTAAGCACACTTAAAAGCATGAAATCGATACTGGCAATTGTGTTCACACTTAATGTCCAACTAGGACCATTAGCACTGACATGTCTAACATATGCTTTTGGACTTCTTATTTTTTTGAGATTTACCTTAGTCTCTTTCTTATTAACTTTAAGAAGATCTTGATGAAAACTTGATATTTATGGTGTGTACCATCAGCTCTCAATCTTCTTCTAGTGATTGCTATTAATGTTCAGTATTTCCTTAGCATGACAAAGTATTTATTTTAAATTATACATGGTTCTCAATGCACAGTACTTTTCCATTGCTTTTCTACGATCTAAATTGTCACATCAGGTAGAAGATAAAATAAGAGAACTTTGAGTGAGGGACTGGTTGCCATATGGCTGACACCTAAAATCTCAGCAATTTGATGGGAAGAAAGTGGAAAAAAGGAAGTAAATTCCACAAAATTAATACCATAAGTAGGTAACAGCTGTTAGTAAAGGAGAAAGAATAAAGGCAAAGGAAAGGAGACTGAACACCAATGTTACCAAAGATTTTTGTCACAGATGCATAAAAATAGATTTTAAAGTAATCATCCACACAGTGTCCTAAGCCAGTTTTCAGGTTTCTTTTTAAAAATCTGAACATTCTATTTTTAAACAAAGATTATTTTTCCCATTTGATTTAGGTGTGTAATCTGAAATGTATCTTGATGGCAGAGATGAAGTCATTTGCTGCTTTCATTGAGTGCTTGCTCTTCTCCCCTGCTCTCTCTTCCAGCCAAAAAGTATGCTGTAGGCTTAAGTTTGTGGCTTTAATCCTGCAAATCACACCCACCTCAAAAGCACTTGGCACTGGCATTGCTACTGCTGCAAGAAGTAATTCAAACAATAACATATGGTTGGAGTTGAGATGACCCCGGGCTCAGTTTCTTGTCTCCCCTTGTAAAAGGCACTTTGATCTTCTCAGCTGTAAAATGAGAAAAGTAAAACTTGTTCTCTATTATAAAGTGTTTTAAGCTCTTTATATAGGAATTGCAACAAGAAGTCATGGCTGTGGGCTGTCATGGTTCTGATGCTGGATTTTCTAAAGGCTGAGCATCTGTGTGTTGGTTATACTAACCTACATTTGGGTTCATGTTAATAAATTAAACTAGATACTCACTGGGTTAATTTCCCCTAATGTAATTCCACAAGTAAGTATAGAGGCTGGTTTCTTATGGTTTGGAAAACTGAAAGGAAGAAATATAGGTGACTAAAATCAATGTTTCTATGCCTATCCAGGGAAACTTTTATAAATATCTCAAGGTTGATAAGGCTAGAGGAATGGAGAGAGTGTTAGCTGGCTGTGTTGCAGGCACAAAAAAAACCTTCTGTGGTGTAAGCAGACATCTGTCTTGCCCCACTCATGTATTAATTTATGCCCACACGTGTCATTTTCCTCCCCACCATGTAAGCCCAATCATGTAACTGTAGTAGTGCAACATGTGAAACTGGGGTCAAAAGCCTGGAGGCTTATCAGATGTGACATTTTTCTATCTAAAAAGTGACAATACTTGAAATCAGAAAAATGCCCTCAATGCAGTCTTGGAAGACATTGAGTACTGCGGTCTAACCAACAGAACTGTGAAACACATGAGTACAGTGAAGGGTGTGAGTAGTGCAACTGCAGTTATGGGACTATGTCTATGCTTGAAGCTAAGAATATGCTCAAATATTTTGTCCTAGACTGAGCTACAGTGCTCTGCAACTAGTAGGACTGAGTATTTTCATTACTGCCTCTTCATCCATGAAGCTTCTGTCCTGCTTGCTTGCATGTGTTTACATAGTTTGCACAATTTATTTGGACAAACACTGGGATTTGTCAAAGTCCAAAGTAAAAAAGATCAGGACAAAGGATTTGTAAGAACTGACTTTTGAGTGGTGTAAATTTTTAAAATTATCTCAGATGGTTTGTAATCTGTAGTAGTGCATTAATGACTGGAACTTTTATATGCCTTGAAGAATCTTTTAGTGGCACAGTCTTGCTATTTGTGCACCTATATAACCCAAATGATTAAGCCTCCCTCTCAAAATTCACATTTGTTAAAAGACTTGACATTTGGCTAGTTAAATTCAAAAGGATTATTTTCTCTGATGGAGTGCTAAAAACTTCTGACCACCAGAGTAATTCTTCTTATGCCTCAGGGACTTCCTATGGGGAGTGAAAGTCCGTACAGCCTCTTAACACTTCAGCTTAGATATGAACCTTAATTTTAAGTTTTTGCTGGAAATTTAAATTATGTATTGGTTACAATTTCCACTGGGGTTTCAGTAAGAAATTTTATCAAACAAGTATAAAAGGTCATTCTAGCTGATTCATAAATAATAATAGCTGAGCTAATGAAATGTCTGCTTTATCCTCTTTGGTATTTCCCAGATACTGTGTAGGTCTCCCAGTTCTTCCATGTAAATCTTTTCTATAAGACCTACTGTGTTTTGTCGAAAATGTTTCTTGTATTATTTGGAAGGAGAGGGAGAAGGAGCAAGAATAAAGAAGAAAAAGAAATAATATCTTAAAATTATGTCAGAATTCAAAACTGATCTTAAATCTATTATGACATCTCAATTTGCATGTGTTTATGTAGCTGCTCTATTAGAGGGTCCTGACATTTCCAGAAGTTCTTAACTGACAGTGTTTTTCCAAACCATCTGAAAGTTCTCTTATGGGAAGTTGACATACCTAACTGCTCATTTCAAGGTTAAAAAAATCAAATACAAATATAAGTGTGTTTTCTTCAGTTTACACAGGCATGGAGTGGTCATTCTGGCAGTATGTGAAAGTATAAAAAAAGGTAAAAACAGAAGCAGCTTGGATATCTCTTAGTCCTATTGAAATGGTGAGAAATATCATCCTAGCTCATTGAACAAAAACTGCTTTAGGGATGTAAAATTGTGACATTCTCTGCCATCTGTCAATCACTGCTGTAGCATTTACAAACAGAAGTCATGTGGGAATCATGCTCTAATCCCATGCTTATGAAGAGAAGACCAAAACACTGGTTTTTGTTTCTTTCAACACATATCACCTATATATAACTTTATTTGCACAACTATTTGTATTTCATGTTACTTCCATTAAATAAATTAGCACTAGTATGAATAAATATTTCAAACCCGGCTGAGATGGCAACAAGTGCAAAGCAGAAAAGAAAAGGGTAGCTCTTCTTGGATCAAGCTTGAGCAACTGTCTAGGTAGAAAATAGAAGCTTCTCTGGATTATTTTTCCCCACTATTATTAATTACTTTTCCAGCAACAGCAGGCAGTTCTCTATTCACTGCAGTTTACCCTGTTCATTCTGTAGCTCCCTAGATGTGAAGATTTCAGCTTCTCCCACCTAAGTTTATTCTAAAGGCTGAGAGTGGAAGAAGTGCTATTTGGAAGTATTTCCTGAAATGTTAACATATCATTTCTTTTTCTTAAATTGAACTGTTTCTAACTGATGCTTGTGTGTCCAACAAGAATTATTTCTCCCACCCTGCAAAATACATGCATGGTTGCCACATTTTCCTTACATCCACTTTAACTGTAATTTCTCAAGGTAAACAAACATAACAATTTTTCAAATCTTACAGCTTCTTAATAATTTGTGGCTTTTCTGTGAATTCCATCTGGTTGACTGATGAAGACAATGCCAAATATAATATTCCATGTCTTCACTGCATTAAAGAATGATAGAAAAGGTTTATTGTGATTTTTTTGCTTCGCGTTCCTCTTCATATGCAGCATGAAATCCTGACATCTTGTTCTGCAGGTTCATATTGAGTTTGTCCATCATGGTATAATTTTCAGGCTGGGTTGACATACTCCTTCACATATTTCACACATTTCTTCTCTTTTCCCATCAACATAATATGTATCCTTATGAGCCCCTGCTGAAATTCATCCCTTCCCAGTAGATGCCAATAGGTGATTGGATGATGCTGAGCAAGTTTTGGCCAAATTAGTTCATGAGTAGTCCATACACAAAGCCAAAAAGAGATTGCAAACGGGAGAAATGTGGTGTTGACCTCCAACCTGACTACAGAATTCTTTCTCTTCTGTACCTGGATCTGATAGGAAGCTTCTGTGTTACAGGAAAAATCCTTACCTTAGCTTAGTGAAAGCTAAGGGGCTTTTAGTGGCCTTTTGACAGCCTGGATAATAACATTTCCTTCTGAGCTGATGGCATCTCTTGCAACAGGATATTGGCTCTGTCCAGGCTGACTGTGCCTGCCAGCTCCATTGATTATGTAGTCAAACTTCTGACATCCCTGTCTATCCTGAAGCAGTGGAATGATCTAAGATGGTGGTGGGCTGAATCCATACACCTGAAAAACACTCCAGTTCTGGGAGCCAGAAACTGGGTCTTAGAGTTTGATATGAAGTTTCACCTTTCCTCCTTGCATGAAATTATTTTTTAAGCTTTACTTCCAGAGCTTTAAAAGAGATTTTAGGTCTCTATGAACTGCATCTCTGATAGGCCTACAAAGATTGCTTGTGTTGTACTGGTCAACAAGTTCCTCCCAGCAATCATAAACCACTAGGAGTCCTTGCTGATCTGTTTCTTGGATTTTTTGTCACTGACCATAAAGCTCATCTCTGGTCTTAAGCAGTTCTGGATGAGAACATAATTCCTTGATAATAACCTCTGTGACATGGCTGCATTCAGAAGCTGCTTTTTAGCTCCTAGGGTACTCTCGTGTGTGTCCACTGTGTTAACTCTCTTGCACAGTGAACATATAAGATTATTAAGGGTATTGCAATGACAAACCAATCTATTGTTTTTTCAGTAGTCTGATGATACATAAGTTCAGGTCTTATCTCTTCTTGTCCAATACAAGCAGTAAAAACACTGACCTGACAGCTAATGAAAATTTTCCAGTCAGGCATGATAATAACATGAATCTGTGAATGAATGGTGATAAAGACAGACTGAGCAAAACAGCTGAAATATAGGCCAGGGGCTGTGCATTCCTCTAAGCTGGTATATATACAGTAAAATCAGTAGCAGACAAATGAAACTTTCACATAGAACTTGCTATTGCCATCCACTGCCTTGCCTCTTTTGAAGTAAACTGATTAACGTGGTCCCTTTATTTTTAATTGATAGCAATTCTGGAACTACTATTAAGGTGACTGACAACATGTTAAATGAGGCACTGTGCAAATAGTGTATGACACTTGGTACTTGGGAACTTGCACTTTTTATTTGTAAACATCTGGGGATACTAGAGGAATCTGCTCCAAAAGCCTTAAGAGACATGGGACTGGCCTGCCAGACCTCTGACATCACTTGCCAGTCAGATTCAGTAGGACAACCAATGCTGAAAGCTCTTTGGTGTAATGAAGACAAGGCTGCTGCCAGGATGGCTCCATAAAAGGACTGAAGAACTGCTTGGTCCATATTTGCTGACTTTGGTGTAATCTTCAAGGATTCCTCATTCCCCTGGCTTTCTGGAAAAGAACTGGAAAAGCAGAGACCCCACATGTGGACACATTGTTATTAGAGACCATCTTACTGTTGTCTGACATCATGTTTCCATAGATTTGAATATCTAGCAGGGTACAGAGACTCCACATATGATTTAAATTTTCTTCTCTGTTTATTTATTTATTTGAACAAGTAGGTCATTGCTTCACTCCAACCATGATAGTTCTGGTTAGTCTTTAAATAACTCAAAGAGAATTATGTAGACTCTGCAGTTGCTACTCATGATTTCTATCCATGCATCTCCTGCTTATAACTTGCTGTTCAAGAGAGAAAAACCCTTTTGGCTCTGCTGGGGTTTTGAGTTTTTTTGAGCAGGAGGTGATTACCAATGAGTTTTCTTAACTTTGTGTTCATTCAGTCAACAATCAGTGAAGATAACTTGAATTCTGTTGTCATGCCTCATATTGCCTGATGGCTCTCATAATCCCTATACACTTCTGCTCTCACTGAGGCCACTTTCTCTGGTTGCTCTTGACCTCAGCTTTTCTTTCTTTCTCTCAGTCCAGGACTGCTTGTCCTCCTCCAGCTATCTCCTTACAGTTAATGAGTCTCCTCATTCATTTAGTCCGTCTCCTTGCAAGTATTTTTAGACTGTGATCATCTCCCTTGAGCTGGCTATTTCTTAAGATAAATGCTATTTCATGTCATCTCTTCTCTTATGTTCCCTCTGCCTTATTACTTGAGACTCTTATGTTTTAACTCTGTATCCTCTGAGAATATCTAGTGAAGACTTTTTGCATGCAGGCCTTCAGGGCTGCCCAATAATGTAGTATGAAGAGGAAAATCACCTACTACTTACTTTATATGAGATTCTTACTATATGTAAGAACAGACTTCTGGTTTATTTCACAATTGCATCCCCTGATTTGCTCTACACTGTCATTGCAAAGGCTTCTGAGACCTCTGAGGTGACACCATATTTTCGGGTAGTCACATTTGAAATAGACAAGCCACTTAAGCAAAAGTCTGTGGTCTTTGTGCAAGATCTTTAGCAACAGGGAGCTTTTACTTCAGTCATTAGCATTATCAGAGAAGAAATGGTGGTCATCTGATTTTCCAAAGCCAGAGAAGCTTTAAGTGCTTTATTTTTATAACCTTTGTAAGTATTTCGGCATTGTTACAAGAAATCATGTTCCAAAATATATTTGCTATTACAGGTGCTATGTACTGAAATGCACATAGTAAGTATATGACTCTGTAAGCACAGAGGATGAGAAGCTTTTATTATTTATCCTTAGAAAACCTGAAAGCCATTGAACAGATTTAGATTTTGTGACATTGCCATTGAGCTCAGCCTCCATTTACTAAATCATAGCAAAGAGAAAAGGTTCTGTTCATAGTTGTTGAGCCCTGGTACATTTTCTTGCCAAGGATTTCTACAAGTACAGAAAGGTATGGCAAGGAAGGCATGGCAGGGCAGCTGGCTAATTAAAGAGCTACTCTCAACAGTTCCTGCAGAACCACTATGCTACCCAAAACAGGGCAGTCCACACACTTGGGAATGAGCAGGGAAATAAGTCAATATATAAGGCCAGTCTAATGTTCTATTTTTATAGATCTTTCCATCCCAGAGGATCATAACTGTAAAGGTTGTATCCATCTGAAAGTCCCACCATTACTACTGGAATCCAGCAGTTTACTGCAAAGGAACCATTTAGCTGCATAAAATGGTGATGCAGCAATTCACGTCTGGGAACACAGGTGCCTGACAGGAAGAATAGTTATGTGTGACTGGGCTGTGCTGACTCAAACTGGGATCTGTGCTTCTGCAAGGACTGAAATTTTGTGGTGAGGGCAGACAGCTGTGACCCTGACACAGGAGCCAGGCAGGATCCAACCCTGATGGGAACAGGCAACAAGCTTCTCAGGCAACTAATCCTGTTGTACTGTACGGATTCTGTCCATGCAGAGTGGCCCACTGAAACTCTCATTTTGTTTGCTTTTCTCAGTATGTGGCTCCAAAGAGTTTTACAGCCCAAGGCACTGTGGTAGCAGGCACCAAGTGCCATGAACTGCCCAAGACTGCAGAGGCCATCAAACACCAAAAGCAGAGGGCAAAGATTTCACACCATAATTTCTGCTGGTGGGAGGTAGCTGCTGCCTGAAATGTTGACAGCCTGTTTTCTTTAAGTATATAAAGGAGAAGAAGCTGGATCACTGAGTCTGTGGAATAAGAATAATCTTGGGAATCCTTCCAAGGTTAGGTGTGTGGCACAAGACTCTGGCTCTAGTCCCAGCATCAAGGTGACTGTCTGCTCACCTTGATGCCATTTGCCAGTAAGGAATAATTTATGTCGAGATGCTGTTTGTGGGCGATGATAATAGCTTAATTTTCCCATACCTTTCAGTTGAGGTTGATAGTGTAATTTATAGATAGAAATTAGAATGGGTCTGCAAATTGGTTATTAGATGCATTGTTAGATTGGTCATTACATTAAAGTAGGGAAGATGAAAGAACTTGTCAAAAATCACACAATGAATTATTGGCAAAGCCAATAAACAAATCCTAAGTTCTTCCTTCAACATGTCTGTGTGTATGCTGTAACAAATGTACAGAGACAGCTAATGACAACTAACTGTCAAAAAGCACAATAGAGCTCATGTAAAAAATCAGAACACTTTTTATTGTTCACTGTTAGTGAAAATACAGCGTGTTACACATGGAAACAGTGGTGTGTTCATGCGAACACACACAACATGGAAGGACATAGATCCTACATGTTTTAATTATCCAGCTAAGGGTTTTTCCAGTATATTTTCAAGGTTACTTTGCTCATCACAATAGACTTTGTTTCTTATTGACTCAAACATGTATTTGAGTGTGAATGGTAAAAGACGCTTACAAAGCCTGTAGTGCCACTGGCTTGTGAGAAACTCGAGGATGAAAGTAAGGTGCATTCCCCTACCTGGGATGCACCAAGAGTATTTCTGAGGAAGAAATAACATTTCTCACAGCTTGTCAGCATACTCCTCACCCTATTAGAGAGAAGCGATGGGTTCCTATCCAGCCCACATAGGGTGATGCAGTTTGCCAAAACAGAGGCTGCTTGTTGGAGCTGCTGGGGAATCCAGCGCTATGATCCTGGTAGAGATGTCGTGGTATCCTTTCTTAAGGCACCTATTAGCATAGGGTCTCATGGACTGTTGCTGCAGCTAAAAAACAACTGACACATTAAGTGGATTAATCCCTGTAGTAATTCTATTAACCTCCTTAATGGAGTTATAACATGGATGAATTTACCCCTTTGCAGCAATGCGAGAGGGAATTGCCCTGGACAGCCTGTAACTACAGTGTGGCAGGGATGTCTGAGATAACCATTTTTCTGTTTGTTTTAGTGCAAAATGAAGTGTCCTGATAGGCTGGAAACCCTTCCTGTCTTCTGGGATTTTGAACTCTTCACAGCACTAATGGTGCAGGTGTCCCCTGTGAGAGGGTGATGCATCAGGGCTCTTACATAGCAGCAAGGCTCTTGGCAGCCTCCCAACTGCTCACTGTGTGTCCACACTTCCCTCTGTCTCTCACAGGCATGCATCACCTGCCTCATCACACAGCTTCTCAAACACATTTTCATTCACCTTGTGCTTTCCTCTCCTTGTGCCTCCATCTGATCAGGATTTATCTGCTTGCTGCTCCCTGTCAGAAGGGCAGCTTTGCCTGGACTCTGTCACTGGACAAAGGACTACTAAAAATAAGTAGCAGAGCTACAGTCCTGACATATCATTGCATAGAGAGCAGATCAAGAACAGAAATGAGAAATTCTCAATTTCTCTTTGTCTTCCTCCTGATTTTCTAGGCTGTGGAGAGAAGGTTTACCTGTCACATTTACCATGTGCATAGCCTGCAATCAAGGGCAGCTTGATTGCACTGTAGTTCTGGCATTAAGCGCTTCTCAGTGTTGTGAATCATAGAATCATATCCAGAGTTGGAAGGGACCCACAAGGATCACTGAAGTCCAACTCGTGGCTCTGCACAGGACAACCCCAAGAATCCTACCATGTGCCTGAGATCATTGTCCAAACACTTCTTGAACAATGCTCATTGAAGAATGCTCTCACATGAAGTTACCTCAAGTGTGTAACCCTGCCTCATGTTGGCACCCTGCAAAACCCTACCAAGGAACAGACACCATTTTTTACAGTATATCACAACAGTCCAGCCTCTCTGAAAGCTCCTGCTGTGGTTTGTTAGGACTATGTAGGGTGACTAATGGGGCTGGTGACTGGAGGAGTCAGGCAGGGAGCCACAAGAAGGTCTGACTAATTTTTCTGCTACTTCAAAGACTGTTGCCACATACACAGGTGCAGTGATGTGACTACTAAGCTGCAGTATCTCATCTACATGTTTTGTGATCTCCATGTTAATATGCTAAATTTATTCTGTTTGATAGCCCATCCTTTCCTCCCACAGCAGCTGCAATCCCGAGACATGGAGTAGCCCAGCTTTTTAGTGATCCAGGAGACAGTGGGAGAGAACAGAGGAGGCGTTGTGTGCACGGGCTGCACACCCGCACGTGGGTATTTTATTTCTCTTTCTGCCTACGGTAGTCACTTTCCACATTCAGCACAGGGATGAGAAGTCCTAGCAGCCACCTCTTGCCAAAGACCTCTTGCAGGTTCTCCCTCCAGGGCCGGGCTCTTACCACCATCCCTTTCCGCACCTGGTATCGAGTCTGCCCACGCAGGATCAGCAGCATCTGGTGGCAGCAGAAGCCAGCGCAGGCCAGTCCGATCCCAAGCCAGAGGTAGAGCATGAGGATGACAAACATCTCAGAGCTAAGGAGAGCTCCTGCAGACCAAGAGTCAGGGGGAGGGAGGACAACAGAAGAAAGAGCTTAGACACACCTCACACGCAGTGTAACACTCAGCTCCAAGAACCAACAAGCCTCTGGCCACAAGAGGCGACGTAGGAGCAAGACAGGCTGCTTGTTCTAAATATGTTAATTTATTTTCTTCATAGTATCTGATGCAATGGACCTCCCTGGGGAAATACTAAAATGATAATGGTCTCTCCACACCTCTCATTTTACTGTTAATGTGAGGATCTAGATTATAGGGCCAAAGTCAGTCAGAAATTAAGCATGTCTGTAAGAGTCCAGCACTATTTTGAAGAATGATTAATTTATTTAAGGATTTATCTACTCATCACAATGAATCTAAGACTTCTAGGTTTTTGAAATGGGAAGTGGATCCTACAGCATGTAGGTGCTTCCAGAAACTTTACTGTGTTTATTAATACGAGGCAAAAAGATCTGAAATTTCTCTCTCCATTTTTCTCTCTCTTTCTCCACTATATGCGTGTGTATGCATACATATATATATGTGTGTGTGTGTGTGAAGAAAGAAAAAAAATCAATAACGACTTTCCTACCTTTGGCAAAGGCAGTTTTCACATGAATGCAAGAAAGAAACAGAAATCTTTCCAAAATATAATCCAAATTCCTTTTATAAGGTGCTGCTAGAATAGTCAAAATACTTTGTATATCTGAAGCTCCTAATTCAACAGAGAGTTTTTTAGTATATATTTATGATTAATGTATTTAAATAAAAATATTCTGTGGGCCCTTTCCTCTACAATGATTTTAGAACTCCTTCTGGAAAATGTTAGTATAACAGCAGGTATCACTGAGTGACCTTTCAGTGTATAAGCCAATCTAAACCCATTAATATAATATTCTCTGTGTGCCCATATGATGTTTACACTCGTATTTTGTGTATATTGCTGTATTATTAAACACCCATATTTACACAAAGGGAGTTAAATGTGTTTCAATACCAGTATAAATAGCTGATATCCTCTCACCGGTTCCTGCAAGGTTTAGAAATAAAACATCTCTCACATGCTCCTGTCCCTCTGGAAGACTATGGGCCCTACAAGAGCAACTGTGGTGGAGCAGGTACATGGCTGTTTCAGTTTTTAAGTTCAATATAAGGGTCACTGATATGCATGTCTTCCTTCTCTTCTGCAGAAGGCTGGATTAGGTGATATCATCTGGTTTTGCAATCTGTGAATCCTGGCTTCTCCACCTGGCAGTGCTGTAAGTGAGAGATTGGGGCAGGCTCCTCTGAGGATGATTTGTAAGGACACTGACTACAGCCTCAAGCTTTCAGAGATTGTCCTCACTTGAAAAACACTCAGGAGTCATTCAGGTTTTTTTCCGAAATGCAGTGTCATCTTTCCCTTCTTATTAGACCCCATTCAGCTCAGTGGGCTCTGTATGCAACACAGCAATAGAAGAACAAGCCCCTTAGGATAATGACAAATCCTCATACCAATTCTGCCAGAATAACTTAATCTACCAGGTAGGAAGCCTAATATGGGATTCTCTGTCCCTCTTTTACTGGACCAGAATGTGACAGACATTTGTTCTTTCCTATAGCTGATACTCAGATGGGATATGGAGAAATACAGCTATTTTCTTTAGAACCTTTGCAAGGCTGCTGTAAGCTTTATTTATATAAGCTGATGAAATTCAACATCCAGAAAGTAATTACCCTTGTTTCCCCTTGAAAATATTAAGCATCTCTGAGCTATCCCTTTCAGATACATGATTTTTTTAACCTTTTCTTCAGGCTACCTACATAAAGCATTTTCTATAATTTCTCTAGTGGATCCAATCTGACCTATGTTTACAAAAGTGCTCTCCATTTGTTCCTCATCACCACAGTCTCTTTTAGTCTCGGATCCACTTTTGCTCTAAGTGACCTGGTATGATTTCAAGCTTATTGCCATACATTATCCATGACAGAAAAGCTGAATCATAGGCTGCAATTATAGACTTTGGGTCAGATTCTGAAATGCATGCCTGAGCACAGTCTGGGTAGAATGAGCCAGCTGAAAATTTTCCCAGCATGAAAACAGGGAACACTTGTTGGACGTAAGACCAGCAGATTCACCCTTTATCCTCCTTTACTCCTTCTGCAGTACAGTGGGCATGATGGAGAAGAAGAAAGGTAAAGCTTTTTCCCTGCTGCAGCAATTCTCTGGATCATATAACAACCCTTAAGTAATAGTTAAGTTAGATGAAAAATACTGTGTGGGCAGCCCTTCCAGGTAACTGTTCAAGACTGTGTATTTCTTACCTGAACTGGAGATTAAATGTGCTGGTAGAAGCCTAGTAGGTCCTTTCTCCCAAGCAATCAAGACACCACATGCCTGTATATTGCTGTGTGAGGCAGCAGTTCTCATCCCAGCAGAACTAGAGGTTGTCAGGGGTGCTCTGGCTCCCAACCCTGCACCCAGCCCCATCGTGTCCCACTAAACACTGCCCACTTGCTGTGTTTGGCACTGCAGTTGCTGACACCAGAGCTGGGTCACTTCAGTGGTTCTGCAAAGATGTGCTAGGACGCAGCTCAGTGGAGATGAGCCCTCAGAGAGAACTAATTCCTTGATAATCTCCCACATCCCTGCTCCCCCTCCCAGGCTGCTGTGCTGACCAGAGCTTAGGCACAGGGGAAAATCACTCCCAGTGTTTCTAATGCTAGTGAAGCTCATGCTATATTATTTACAAAAATTCTTCTAGATGGAAAAATGACTCCATAAAAATGTCATGGCAGGATGTCATGTTTATTGTCTCTCAGTGATTACCATGACAAATCTGCTAATTTGCCAAGTAGAGAGATATTTGTTTGTTTTCAGATGGCAAACCTCCAAACCCAGCCTGGAATCTGAAAAGTAAGCTGGAGCCTCTCTGGCTCCTGTATCCTTAGTAGTGGAGACTCCACACTCAGATTGTAATCAACACTTCTGGTGACAGTGCACAAGCCAAAACAGGCTCCCTTCTTACTGAGCTCAGCTGAATCTGCAAAGCTAAAATATATGGGATACGTATTTTAACCTAGTGAAAGCTGATCTAAGTGTACAAGGCATAAACTGCATGGGGGGAAATGTCAATTTTCTGTAGTTGCTTTCAGGGCAAAGTAACAGTCTAAACTGTCTGTATAGTCTCTTCTCTAGCTCTCGGGTTTGGACAGAGAAAGGGTTGAGGCTGGAGAGTCTGAGGGTGTGTTGCAAGGTGAAGAGGCAAGGCCAGAAGGGCAGAGGATGAGTTATGGGAGCAACATCAGGAGAGGGAAAGAGAAGGGTTGTGGAGATTTATGGAAAGGCCAGGAGAGAGGGGAAAGGGGAAGAAGCAGAAAGAAAAGTAAAGGATGGCAGCAAGGAGAAGGTTTTTGCTTTTGATGTGGAGCTCTTGCAAAGAGTGAGCACAGAGAATTTCCTCTGGTTCTCTGTGGACTTGTGTCTCAGACTGGGGTCACAAAAGAGGTGGCTAATCATGTCACATTAACTCTTCTCTCGGTTTCTGTTGCCTGAATCCCAATTCCCAGTGCTGAAAGGATGAAAAGATCTCAGTAAGTTTGCACTGCCAGGAGGCGGGAGGTGGGTGACAGTGGAGGGGCTGAGTGGACCTGGACAAAGAGAATGAGGGCATATCTGCTGGAATACGGAGAACCTGCAGATTTGTACGATACAAAAACCTACAGAACCCCCCCATCTTTGCCTGTAAGACCAGAAAAAGATTCCCCACACCTGCAGAACAATGAGTGAAATCCATTTCCTCTGTCTAATTGCAATATATGTCCTGCACAACAGATAGCCCTAGTCTGTCACCAACAGGTTGGTTACGGAGCATTTTCCAGAGCCTAATGCATTAGGAATAGGGCTGTGGCTGTAACCAGGAGTAGGTCCCAACTTCTATTTCATGTGAAGCAAAGTCCTTTGCAAAGGCTGTCTCTAGCCTCCAAAGAAGGCCAACTGCCCCTCTTGCCCATTTCCCTACCACCTCTCCACAACACGGCTATCCAAGGAAGATCAGGTCCCCCCCATCTCAGGAGCCCTAGAGGAGGAACCCACTCCTTATGTCTGAGCAAGGAGTCCTTACCTGAGAAGAACTGGCTGATAGAGTGAGGCAGAAGAGTGAGGAAGGCCAGTGGGTCCACAAAGGACATGGAGAGTGTAGCAGAAATGTAAGCCATGCCTGCCACCAGGGAGTCGAGGCAAGCCAAGGAGGTGTAGAGACAGAACATGATGAAGTTTCGCATGTTCCTGCTCCCGATGCAGTTCCCTGTGAAGAAACAGTGGTGGTCATGCCTCTGGGTGACTCTGGCACACAGTCTACAGAAGTGAGTGCTGGGCAAGGCTGAGCCAGGGGACCTGCTTCCATCCAGCCAGTCCGCCACTTCGCCTCCTTTGCCCAAGTTTAAGTCCTTGCCCAAGTCCTCGGGGGAGCTCTGGATCACAAGGACGTAGTTGCCCAGGGCATTAGCTGAGAGGAAGAGGAAGAGGGCCCCATGCAGCAGAGCAGGAGAGAAAAGTGGGGTGGTGGAAGGGTCTCTGAACATGCTGGGGATGAAGAGAAAGATCTGGAGGACGAAGGTCACTAGGGAGATGCACAAGAAGTAGGCTGGAGCCACAACATTGAGCAACCTGAGAACTAGCATTGCGGATTACGTTCCTGCGGGGGAAAGCAAGAAGAGAAGGAACATCAGCGCTCCGGCTACACACTTCATCCTTCCATTTCCTGCCAGGTCCCGGCCCCGCTGCCTCTGGGAAATGCCCTCCGGGGACTGCTCTCCCTCGCCGCCGCTTCACGGCCCCGGCCGGGCCGGGGCAAAGGGACAGCCCGTGGGCCAACGCGACTGCTCCTCCCGGCCGCCCCGGAGGACGACATCTATGCAGCAACTCGGCGCCTGCCTCGCGGGGAACTTGCAGCAGCGATGCCCCGGAGGGGCTGCGGCGGCTGGAAGGGGAGAGGCGGCTCCCGCGGTGTGCAGGCGACGTGGTCACCGCTCTGTTCGCCTAGCAGAGTCCCTCTGCCAGGCAGGATCAGTTTTGGTATTGCATGAAAGGAAAAAAGGTGGTGCTGAAGGAGGGGGGAGTGAATTGGAAAGGAGGGGTGGGAGGAGGAGAAGGGGAGGGGGGATAGGTTGCTCTAATCCACTGCAATACGGATCAAATCCAGTGCTCTAATTTATCCCTTAAAGCCACGGATCTACAGATTACCTCTATGACCGCTGCCCTGTTCTGCACGAAATTAGAAAATGTACAAAACAGCTGGTCGAGTGTGTCCAGAGGCAACCTGCAGCGCTCGGCTACCGGGCCGGGGCGTCCCCGCTGCTGCAAGACTGCGGCTCCGGTGGGCACGGCTCAATCCTGGCCGGGCGGGCCGGCACTCCGCCGGCCCGGTTACCCGGCACCCGGGCATTACAGCCGGCATCGTCAGGGCTCTAGGAAAGCCCGGAAGGACCACTCGCGGCGGGCAGCTGGCTGGGTGGCCGTGTAGGTGCCCCGGAACCCCGAACACCCCAGATGCCGGCCGCCCCAAGGGGCTCCCCAGCCGCCGCGGTGTCTGCAAAGCCACGGCGTCCACGGAGGGGTTCCCCGCCGGCGGCCGCCGCGCCTGCCACCTGCCAGTCCCTTGTCCACCAGGTCGCGGCGGGTTGCCGCCCGCTACCCCGGCGTTCTGGCGCCGGCGGAGGCCGCTGCTACAACTGGCTGTGCCGAGATCCCCATGGGCAGCCGAGCGCGGAGCACAGCCCGCGTCTGCCGCTGTCTCTCCTTCTCCCTCTCTCCCTCCCTCTCCCTTTCCCTCTCCCCTCATGCTTTTTTTCTGTCCTGCTCGGTTCGGCTTTGTCCTGTTCCTCTTCTCTCTGTCCCTGCCCCGTGTCTGTCTCTCTGCGTCTAATGCCTCCCGTCTCTCCCTGTCTCTGTACTTGTCCCTGTGCTTTTCAGCTCCAGTCTGGTCTTCTCCCTCCTTCTCTTCATCTCCCTCCCTAGTCCTATTCTTGTCTGGTCCTCTCCCTTCCCGACCCTCCCCATGTCCCTGTCCCCGGTCGGACCCTGCCCACCCCCCGCCGGAGCTGTCCCTTCAGCACCATCCGCATCTGCTTCTAGTCCCTCTGTCTCCCTCCGAGGACGACCTGGGCCCTGGAGAAGAGAAGTGTGCTCTTGGGGCTCTGAGGTTCTGACAAGTCCCACGGGGAGAGCAGAGGAGTGGGAAGGGGCGTTCTGCTGCTACAGCCTGTGGAGTACCCTTCCTTCTCACGGCGTGGGTGAGGGAGGCAGGGTGAGGGGACACCAGGGGCACTAGGGGAACTAGGGGCACTAGGGGCAAGGAGAAACGTGAGGGGAAGTCTCTGCAGATTTAAAGCCTCCCTAGCTTTGCAGGCACCTTAACACAACAGCAGGAAAGGCTCTGACCTGGGCAAGTGGAGCCTGGGCAGTATGACATGCTGGTAAAAGTTTTGAAGAAACGTGTTTGCTCTCTGACAGCTGCACACCCTCACCCCCCTCTGCCCACCCACGCTGTCCTTGTACTGTCTACACAGGCGCTGTGCACAGCCGCTCCTTCTCCTACACACCTACGTGCTGCACCCTCCCAGCTCCAATGAATAGCATCCCTCTCTCCCTCCACAGATGAGCCACACATGACAGGAGAAGGGGAGAAAAGAGGGCTGCTGAGCTGCAGCTGTGCCCTTGCAGACAGTCAAACTCTGCACTGGTCAAAAGCCGAATAAAGATATGTTTTGCCTAACTGAGGTCCTATGCTTACTGGCCAGCCCCTCAGCACAGACTCTGCTTCTCCACAAGAGATTCTCCCTTTGCCTGAAGGTGCAGAGCAAAACTGAAATGTTTTTCATGCCTCAGTTTCTAGGGAGAGAGGCCTTGAGGAGAGAGTGGCTGTGCCTGTCTCCTGCACGTGCACTAGCACGGAAGGTGGTTACAGCAACCGAGTGTTCAAGGGTTCTTCCTTAGAAATAACTTCTTTTTTTTCTCCCAGATAACTTTCATGATTCAACATTTCTGAGAAAAGCAGTGGCAATAATACAAGCAAGTGCAAACCAAGACTGTAGGCACTGGATCTACAGTGATGAACAGCTAAGAGACACCTCCGGCAGAACTGGAGGAAAAGCTGCTCAGAACCCATCTAGCTTTCACTCCCACCTCCCTCATTCGCCTGTCACGACTACTGAGAATAAAAATCCTCCAATATTCCCTCAGCTCATCAATTTAAAGTAGACTGAGTCTTGCAATAGAGATATGTGACCCAGTCTGGATTTTATCTTTAAATAATCAGACAGTGTTTTCTCCATGTTTTAACAGCTTACATAAAAATAATAATAAAAAAATTACAGAGAAAGCTTTTCATGTCATGAAAGAGCCCTGACTGAAGGGACTGCATCTCATGAAAGACATTAAGCCTGCCTGCATAGGGAACATCAAAAGCTGTAGCCAAAGCAGGGGAGGGAAGGGCGCGAGGAGAGGGGAGGGGAGGGAGGGGGGGAGGGAGGGAGGGGAGGAGGGGAGGGAGGGGGGAGAGGGGAGGGGTAAGGGATGGGAAGGGAAGGAATGGGAACGGGAAGGGAAGGGAAGGAAAGGCAAGGAGGGGAAGGGAGGGAGAGGGAAGGGAAGGGAAGGGAAGGAAGGGAGGGAAGGGAAGGGAAGGAAGGGAGGGAGGGGAGGAAGGAGGGAAGGTAAGGGAAGAAGGAAGGGAAGGGAAGGGAAGGAGGGAAGGGAAAGGGAAAAGGGAAAGGAGGGAAGGGAAGGAAGGGAAGGGAAGGGAAGGGAAGGGACGGGAGGAAGGGGAAGGAAGGAGGAAGGGAAGGAGGGAAGGGAAGAAGGGAAGGGAAGAAGGGAAAAGGAGGAAGGGAAGGAAGGCAAGGAGTAAGGAAGGGAAGGAAGGAAGGGAAGGGAAGGGAAGGGAAGGGAAGGGAAGGGAAGGGAAGGGAAGGGAAGGGAAGGGGAAAAACTGTTTTCCACTGGAACTGAAGAATGGTGAGGCAGATTATTCCCCACATTCTCATTAAAATGCTCCTGCAAACTGATGCTTATTGTTTGTCACTGTCAAAATAGTGGATTCATATTTTATTATATAGTAAATAAATCCTCTTTCAATGCTGTTGTGTTGATATTATGAGCTGTTTACAGGATGAGGGAGAAGTTGACTGGGGATGAATTTGCCTATGCATGCGCATATATAAGAGAGAGATGGGTAAATAAGGAGATTACCACAGGGAGTAAGTGAAAAATGGGAACAGTAGTTAATTTGGAGCAAATATTTAAAAGTAAAAACATTTACTGCATGAATTGGATTTTCTCCTGCTCTAAAACCAATATCATGAGACAATTTCAATGTGTGACACTCAGAAATACTATCTCACTTTTTCTTGTCCGAATCTTTTTGTGACCCGAGAGTTAGAGTATTTCCCCATTCTGCTTTTCAACCAAAGGTCAATCACCTCACTCATGTGTCAAGATTTTCTTGTTTTTCAACAAGAAGGGAGCAGGGATTATGCTATATGCCTTTCTCTGGAAGAACTTCACAGCTGGACATAAAGAACACATGATGATGCTGAGTGTCACTACTCCACTCTCCCCTGCTGGCTAATTGTGTGGGGGGACTTTCCCTGGTATAGACTCTTTCCCAGTATGTCCCTTTAGCAAGTGGGGTGGGAAGCCACTGGCATAACCTATACAGTTGTCAGCTGGTGATTTCATCCTTTAGTTCAATCACCTGGGCTACTCTTGGTAATGACTAGCAGATGACAGTTTTAATAGCTTTGTCTCCAGATCTCCTAGTTCCTTGTGCTCAGAGATTTTAAACAGAATAAATATTGTTCCAGTTGATGCCATGCTCTGATACAGCCTGCTCAACATCTTTCAAGATCTCACTTTGAGTTGCATCCCAAATTATGTATAATTTCTTCCAACCCAAAATGTGCATTGCCTCAGACAGTCCTATTAGTTTAGTGTTCAGGATACAGTCTGATGGTGATTTTTCTCCAAAATTAGTCAGTAAATCTCTGCTGTTTGCTCTGATATTTTGGAAGAAATTAATGCTCTCTGTGGTAAACCAGGCGCTGCTTGCTTTAAATTATCACTTAACTACAAACCTTATTAAGTGTTTTTTGGGTTTTTTTCTTTGTCTGGGTAGTTAGCTTCCAAAACTTGAAGACCCACAATGTCTGGAGAGGTTTCCTGTTGGGTTAGGTAAAGCTGAATGGCCACAAAAAGTAACAGGGGAGGCCTGATGTCTTCAATTCAGCAACAAAACAAATACAGTATGGCTGGCAGCAGAGTTGCATTCTTTTGTGCTGACCAGCCTCAAATCTGCCTAGGTGGAGGCATGAAGCAAAAGGGAGCTCAGTCCTTTCCTCGCTCAGTTCTGCATTATTCTACTTAGGTTGCCAGGAAGGACCTGATCTTCCTGAAACAAATCTAATGCTAAGGTTCTACTCACAGTGAGAAATGACCTTCAGAGGCCAACTTAAACATCTTTCCCAGTTTCTCCATATTCTTGCTCCAAGCTTACCTGTCCCTTGCTGACAAGAGTCTGATCAGGTCCTGAAGATCTCAGGTGATGCAGATTCTCCACCACCCCCGGGCAATCCATTCAATTCACTGTTATTCATTCAGAGTATTTCATACATAGCTTGACACTCCCTTGCAGCAGTCTAAGGTCTTAATCCTTATCCCAGTGGATTCAGAGAAAGATTAATCCTTTCCTCACTGCGGTCCTTAACATACTTGAAAGTGGCTACCATGTCTTCTCTAGATGAAGCCACCCAATTCCCTCAATACTTCTTCTTGGTTTGTGTTTTGAAAACCTCTGAAAGAAAGAGAGAAGATCTTGGAGTATTTTTCCTGTTATACATATACCTGAGAGCTGAGGGGCACCCAGCACTGAGGTCAGGCAGATTGATGCCATGGTTTTAGGTAGCTGGGTTTTAATTATTTTGATGTAGATTGCCAGTTGTGCTGGGGGGTTCTATGAGGAAGATGTTTATTAAAAAGGGAAGGTTGACCTGAGGTCATGACTTTAGCACAATGTCAAGATGTGCTGTATCTCAATTTATGACTTAAACTACTGAACCTCTTTTTCAGCTCCCATCTGGCCAATCTCTAAACTGCCTTCCCCTTCTTCCTTCAAGGACAGTGTTGAGAAAGAGAGGGTATTTATACAGCCAAACCTCCTGCCTCAATGTGTTGAACCTTCCCCAGGCTGATGGAGCTGCTGTTTTCTCATTGCAAATCTCCCAGCCTATCATTCAGTGTAGAACTAAGCCAGGAGATAATGCTTGGTGTGCAAGGTCTTTATGCAGAGACACGTAATGATTCAAGATAGTGGCATTCATTGAGAACTAATCCAGAAATTCCAAAAGTAAATGAGTAAATAATCTGCCACCTGACGACATATCTGTGGTTTACTGTATCTTTGTATTTGAGAGACATTTTCAAGTCAAGAAGCCATGTGAATGAAGAAGAGGAATGGAATGGGAGAGGGAATACATCTAGAACTCCACTCTTCAAAAGGGCTTGTTCTCCACCTTTCCCTGTAAAAATGTTCTTTAGTGAATGGATTTCTAGCACTTCAGAAGACAAAGTGAAATATTTATTGGCAAAGGGTCAATTGCCTCCAATGAAGCATGAGTTGTTGAGTAGTCTGTAAAAGATGTTTTATGCCTATCAAACTAAACCCAGCTCTTGAACATCTGAACAGCAATGCCTCCCCACAGACCAGGTTGTTGTCATTTCTGCCAAAATGTCCAAGACTCAGATGTCCCCAGTACAGTGAGCACCGAGGGTATATTTAGACAAGGAAAAAATTAATTGGTTTCTAAGATGATCTTAGTGATCTTCTAACTTACAGCATTTATTTTTAAACAGGATGTGATGCCCAGGGTACAAGCAAGACCATCCTTCAAAACATTAGCTGACTTTGCTTTGCTATGTTCTACCTCAGCTGGTGCTGGCTGCATGGACTGCTTCTCCTGAAACCATGGAGCTGTCACAATGGCTACATTCCTCTGATGTTGGTGGTGACTAACAGGAGGAGTCCCATGACTGTGAGATGCCAGCTGTTTACAGGTGATCAACAGGAATACAGAGCTCTGGCCACAAAAAATCAGAGCAGTCACTAACGTTGTCTTGTCTTGTGTGAAAGTCCTTACATGTTTCATTGTCCTTCCTAACTTATCTCCCTCATTCTTGGAGTCATATTTAGTCATCTAAATATTTTTGGGGGAGTAGAGGAGAAAGACCAAATGGCCAACATGTTTCCAAAAAGTTGGGATATCGGATTGCTCATGATGCTGTAGTCCATTCTAGCTGGCCCATGCAAGGGGGCACCAGGTCTGTTTGAAACAAGTGCACTAAGTCAGAATTTATGGTGCACCCTGTTGTGTCAGGAAAGCTGTTGCAAAAATCAACATTTGACTCATTTGCTACTTGCTGGTGGTGACAGGAAACAAAGTTTTGCAGTCAAGTAAAGTTCAGTGTATCAGAGCGTAACAGCAGGAAGAGAAAATTTTGATGACAGGCAGGAAGGGCATGTTATGGGAGGTAAGGCACTTATGGCCCTGAGCCCAAGCTGGGGTTGTTGTCCCTCACTGTGGTCCACTCACTCCTCCATCCCCCTGGCCCTGCAAATGCCCCTGAGCTCTGTCCCCATAATAGTGTGGGAAGTCTTCCCCTAAGAGACTCAAGATTCTTCCCTTCAAGTGCCTACAACTGCCCCCTTCATCAAACCCTGCCCACAATACTAGCTCAGCACCAGAAGAATGGCTGAATGCTGGGGCAAAAACCCCTATAAAAAAGTTCAGGAAGCGAGAAGAAAAGGAAGGATGAGAAGGTGGAAGTACTACAGGCATTTCTTCCTTCCTCTGAACATCCTCTGCAGGTATCTGAGTGCTCTTTAATTCCCATTATACCCAGCAGGCTTCAGTATTACACCCTGACAACAATGTGTCCTCCTGGGACTTGATTGGACTCTTCTCCTTGCTTTCAAGATACTTTGACTATTAGGAAAAGTACGCAATAAAACATCTTTAAAAACATTTGTTTCAGCTGACTGATTTGAAGGTCCTGGGGCATAAAGCTCAAGCCAACTGAGCAGTCTCATTACTCCCAAGTGACTACCACAACAAGGAAAAGTATTGGACCGAGGTTCCTGACATTCTATGTCATTTCCAGGCAGGACACTTCAGGAAAGAGGTCTTAAGGAGTAGAAAACTAAAATAACAAATGTAAATGGTGTTTATTGCAGGGGAGGATTAAATCCCAAACTAACAGGCATGAATATGTGAGGATGGTCACCTGAAGCAATCTTCTGCCAGCAGAAGCAGCTACTGCTCCAGAAATTGTGCACTGCCCTTTTTCACAGGGCTGGCATCTTCCTTCTCACTCCCAGCCAGCTGCCCAACCCTCGTCTGCAGTCTTTTGATGCTGTTGAACATTGTGTTAAATTTATGCTGGCCACATCAGGGTGCAGGAGCCCTGGTCTTCTTTTCTGCTTGTGAAGTGTCATGCACACCTAGGGAATCCTATAAATAATAAATAACAATAACACATGCACATATTCATAACCAAGTAATTGTTTACATTGTGAATATTCAGCATGCACCAGATGGTTCTTCTTTCACTGCCTCCAAAATGGAAATGACCAGTTACTAAAGATAAAATATTCCTTCCCTCTGCTGCTTCCCTAGGGCTCCTATTTGTTGTTCTCTTGTAGAACTGCTGCTCCCTAGAGAAAAAAGCCTTTCAGCCTTGGAAACAGTGAAATCAGACCTGAAATATGAAATGTTTCATATCTGCAGAAGCTGCAGATAAACGAACACAGTGTTAAACCAACTCCAGAAAATAGACTTGGATTAATCCTCCTGCCTGCTGCAGCAGCGCTCTGGGAGAAGCGATCTCTCTCCCCACTGTCACATGGCTGCTGCTCCTGCTATCAAGATGCTCCTCCAGTGGATCTGTAAGAGCAGTTTCTAAATTACTTTTACTCTGTGAAAATGCCAGCTATCAGCTAGTGCACGACATGCACTGCACACAACCACCACCCCAGCCACACTCCAAGTGGCAATGATTTTAACTGACTACTTGATTACTATATGGAGGGCCAGACTCCTGCCTGCTTCATTTCCACCTGCCCCAGTGGGTGCAGTTTCCATTTATGATCTATTATGTTAGATACACTCACAGCACTGGGAAGAGAGACCATGCCTTCAGCCACCCAATGCCACGTAAAACGCCAGCTTGCCTTTCTCTGTTCCCATATGCCATACACAAGCTTGACAAGCTCCACTGAAGGAGATGGTCCCATCCCATCCCATCAAGCAACTTGGTATGAAAGACACTGGGCTCAAACTGTGGGAGATTCAGGAGGAGATGGAGTCCAGGTACTTCACTTTCCAAGCACATGTTTAAGCCCTGGATTTGGCGCAGAAGAAGGGCCATTATCTCTGCCAGCCAGGTGCCCACATGAAAGAGATTCCCACACTGACGCTTGAGTGGGTGGAGGTGCATTCTGTGCAGCTCTGAACTAGACACCTGTCCAGCTCCATCACTAGCCAGAGCACCCTCTGGGCAGCTCTCTGTCCCTAGTGGCGAGAAACAGCATCTTTTCCTGCAGCAAATCTGGCTTGCTTTAACAGAAGAAATTCGAAGCCCTGTTTAGGAAGAGGATGAGAGGCAGAACCAGGCTCTCTTCTCAGGAGGCTGAAGGCAGCCCCACATTCACATTTTCCCAGCCCCCAGGTCATATGGACTTCCAGAGGAAGCAACTCTTTCTTTGTGCCAGGGGGATGGGGCTCTGGGTGGGCAAGTTATCCCTACAAATGCTGGGAGCAAACCGCAGGCCCCTGAGGCCAATTCCACCTCAGGGCTGGGCAGGGCTGAAGGGTAAACCTTGTTCCAGAAATATTATGTCCCCAGATGAGCGAAGAAAAACTAATTGAGATGCTGCTTTCTTTTCTCAGCTGTAGGAAAAGAAAGGCATAATTTGATCACGGGTAGCTATTTGCTAGTTTCCAGGAACCCCTTGATGTATTTAATATCAAACAAATGAAGACCATAGTACTGCTTTGAGTAAGATCAAGGTTAGGCTGATGGTACTGTGTCAATGGCAACTACACATCAGTCTGCCTGAAGAAAGAGCATGCATCTATCAGATTGAAATTTCCCTTATCCCCAAGCTTCTGGACATCTCCAAAGAACAATCGTAGTCCAAGGCCTACAGAGTCACTGTGGTGTCTGCTGTGGGGATGGCACCTCTGGCCATACTCTCCCTCCCTGCAGGAACAGTGACTGAGTGAGAAAATCAAACAGAGGACTGCACTGAAGAAGCGGTGGTTCTCCTCAGGAGACGACTGCAGGGGATGACTACTGAAGATCACGGTGTTAACAGCAAGAAGGATGAATTATTCTCCTCTGAAGACCCACTGAGGAGTTAGGGGAGAAAACAGAAAAATGAGGAAAAAATATAAGGGAGAAGTTCCACAGCAGTGAGACTTGGACTTTCTCCAGACTTTTCTTCACTTGCTTCTCTCAGATTCCTGTCTGGTGGATATCGGCTAAGCACAGCCAGCACCTAGGTCTCCAAAATGCCTGCCAGAAGGAGAAGCCAGGATCTGTTTCACTCACAGCTTGGGAAAGGGTGCTGCCCCATAGAGCTGAAGGGGGTAGCAGGCACGTTGCACCCAGGGAGCAGAGGGAGCAAGGGCTGCACAACAGGGGCACAGTCTCTTTGGGAGTTCGAAGGGACCAGGGCCAAGGTGAGCCCTGTAGAGAGCTCAGACAGGAGGAGTCTTGGCAGGGTGTGGAGGGCAGAACGGGAATGAGCTGGGAAACAGGAGCAAAAGAGGTGAATATGCTGGGATGGAGAGAACTTCGGTGTGATGTGAAAGAAAGTATGAGGGTTGTCGGGGCCAGAAAGAGCCAGCAGACTGGGGCGATCGCTGGCATGAGAGGGGCTCTGAGCAGGGGGCACTGGCTTTCCAGGCACCCTCTCAGCCCCGACCCTTCTCCGTCGGACCTCCCAGGGCACCCAGCTACCGCCCTCTGCACGGTTTTCCAGGGCTGCCGCTGGCCTCTCTCCGACATGTTTGCAGCCAAGAGCTGCAGGTCCACGTCTGACTGTGAGTCTGTCGCCTCTTGAGGAACAGCCCGCGGGATGCTGGGGATGGGTTGGCTCATGGGAGAGGACAGCCCTCCGCACCGCACGGGCCGCGGGCGTGGCGGGGGTGCCGGGCCGAGCCGGCAGATGGCGCTGGGAGCCCGCCGGGAGCTCCGGGAGGAGGGGAGAGGGAAGAGGCCGGGAGGAGGGACGGGACGGGAGCGCTGGCCTGCCCACGGTCTCGCACATGGAGGTCATTTGTGGTCGTGGGATGGAAGCCAAGCATCACAGCACAAGAGAGATCTCTGCCCTCTCCAGCTCTGCTGGGGAGTCCCCAGCCCTGCAGCTGTGATCTCCCCTGGGAGGGCAGCACTTTCTCCCAGAACAGGATCCACCTGAAGAGCAGCCCCCACCCACAGCTCCCCAAATTGTCACTGATGAGAACTGCAGTCCGCAGTACAGAAGGACAAAAGATGCATCTGATGTGAATCTTACCGGCTGCAGTGATTCATGCTCTGTTGCAACACGGCTAAATGTGCCCCAGGAGTCCTCCAAGCTTTTGCTCGGGAGCTGCAGTGGGAAGGTGGATGAGGGACCAGAAACAAGGCTGCGATCAGCAGTGATCACCAGTGTTTCAGGACTCCGCTTGTCATGGGGTGGCAGTATTAGCCATTAATTGCATGTCATTCATTCACATTTCCCTTCTGGTTTCAGTTCAGTTGAGCATTCCCAGCTCCCCCCCAGTGTAACTCCATCCTGATAAACTCCCCATTATCTCCACCTGAGTGACGCCTTCATTTCAGTGCACGTTGAAAGGAGGGGAAGGAGAAAAGTGTTGCAAAGGATAGAACCATAGAATCATAGCATGGTTTGGGTTGGAAGGAACCTTCTAAATCATCTAGTTCCAACCCCCTGCCATGAGCATGGGCACCTTTCCCTAGACCAGGTTGGTCAAATTCCCATCCAGCCTTAGCCTTGAACTCTTCCAGGGATGGGACAACCACAATTTCTCTGACCAACCTGTTCCAGTGCCTCATCACCCTCACAGTAAAGAATTTCTTCCTAACATCTAATCTAAACTTACTGTCCATTTGAAGCTATTCCCTGTTGTCCTGTCACTACATGCTCTTGTAAGAAGTCCCTCTTCACCCTTCTTGTAGGTCACCTTTAGGTACCAGAAGGCTGTTGTAAGGTCTCCCCAGAGCCTTCTCTTCTCCAGCTTGAACAACCCCAGTTCTCTCAGCCTGTCTTCATAAAAGATGAAATTAGTTGAAGATGATAAATTATACACACAGTAAAACCACAGGTAAAGACAGCAGCATGAGCAGGGAAATTAATAATTATTTGTTGTCAATTAGGCTCAAATGTTGACTGCATGATCCAGTCTGAGAAGTGGGTGAAAGTAGCTCCTCAGATCAGAAGAGCCACAAGGGACACTGTGCCTTTCATACAATATGTGGTTTAACCAGGGAACACCTTGCTGCAAGGTGCTATGGATGCCCACCTTCTATATGCTTCTGAATCTCTTTCAAGAATGATGCATTTGCTGGTGAGTCGGAGAGGACACTATAGGAGCATCATCCTTCTGCTCTGTTCTTATGCTCTTCTCAAGGTATTTGCTGCCAGCCACTTTCAGAAACAAAATACTAGCCTATATAAATCCCTTTTCTGACCTAGAACAGCCCTTTCTTTTTCTTTTCTTTTGGTATTTTTTTTTAATTCTGATGCTATTCTGTACATAAAGGAAAGGCCAATGAGCTACTCAGCAAAAATGGTTTTGTTGAATATTTAGTATATGAGACAGCCTATTTAGTGTTAATGACTTTCACAAAGGACTGTGCCCCCATGCATTAGCTAGCTGTGCTGCTGGCAACTGCTTTAGCCAGGGAGGACATCAGTGCACTGAGTGTTTTCTCCCAGGAAGGCTGGCATGTGGGCAGAGACACAGCCTGCATGCAGAGCCCTTGCATTTGGCCAGAACAGTATGGTTCATTACCTGATGTGCATCTTCCTCACTGCCTCTCCCAGCTCAGCCTGCTAGCTTGCATCTTTCCCCTATCTATAATCCACTGATATTCTCATTAAAACTACCATCACTTTTCCCTGGTATATCTGCAATAAATCTTTCATTGCTCTAGACATCATCACAAATGCCATTTTCTGCTTCAGGAAATGCCATTTTCTGACCTTCAGAAGGTCAGGTGCTCAGCCTAGATCTTTTTTAACTCTGTCAGGAATTGCCAGTTGCACCTCTTGAAGCAGAGGGGTCATTTCCCTGAGATTTCCAGAAAATGTTTCGCTCTGATCCATGACTTCCACTTCAAGCTCCATATAACAATGCATTAATTTGTTTCTCTCTAACAGACATATGTCTAAGAGAGGGAGATGTATTTTCCACAGAGTAAATGGACTCATGTTCCTTTCTGCATCTCTTTCCAGACCACAAAGAAGCAACATGGCACTCCCTAGGCTTTCAAAGTAGACATGGGGCTAGGTCAGAATGGCATTGACAGGGTAGGTGAGCAGTTGGTCTGACCTCTGGGGAAGTGTAGACTAGCTATTTGCAGAGCAATACAAAGGATGTTTGATGAACAAAAGCTGGATTGGTGCTATCAAGTGCAAACCTGAATGTCTAGGAGAAGTTCTCCAATGGGTTCTTCTTCAAAAAGGTGAGCAAAGTGCTCCATGTTGCGAGAGGCAGGATCTGGGGAGGGAAAAGTGGATGAACATTTGGTTAGTGGCAGGATGTTGAGGTGAAGAGAGGAAAGCCCCAAGCAAGAAGCTGCATCAGTGGCTTGTGGTTTTACAGGAGCAGGTGGGAGTATCCACAGAGGCACTGCTGCAGGCAGTAGTGGCTGACAGCCAGGAGGGCTGGGGATGGTAATTGTTTAGATGGGCATGCTGGGTTTAAGCTGCATCAGACACTTGGACAACTTGTGCTGAGGGCCCAGCCAGGGTGTCTTCTGGAGCAAGGCAGATGTCTTTGTGTTTGGGCAGCATCACGGGAATACCTGCTTACTGAGGTCAGCCAAAAAACTGAGATCTGGAGCCACAGAGAAATCTCGTGCCTACAAGCACTGAACCACACCGTCCCAGCTGACAGGCAATTGGGAAGAGCCAATTAGCATATTTAATGTAACTGATTAGTGCATGGTCACGCAGCCTAGGTGGTAGGTGATTTTTGAAGCAGATTTGAAATTATAAGCACGCAGACACCAAACCATGAGGGAGCCGGCATGGGGGAGAGATGATTTCCCAGCGTAGCAGCTATGGTCCCAGTTTCTCAGCTATTCCCAATGGCAAGCTGCCTTCGAAGAGCCCTGAGAAGGTCCAGGGTGAGCACTTGAAAATTAAGAAATTAACTTTTTTAATTAACGGAACTGAGGTGGCTGGTGTGATGATGGCTCAGCCTCTGCTGCAGCTCTGCCAGCCTCTCCTTTTGCAAAGCGTGAGTCCCACGGTCTCCTGTGGGAAGGGAGAAGCATTTCCCTGAGGTCGGAGGTCCCCACCAGGCAGGCCCAGTGAAGGGCACAGAGCCCTCCCTTGCGCAGGGGTTGCGGTTCTGTGTACGCGGGAGGCGCTGCCCCGCACTCGGGCTCTGGGAGCGGGCTGTGGGGCAGCCCGGGGGCCCCGGCCGGGCTGGGGCTGGCACTGCCTCAGCCCGCAGTGTACCCGCAGCTCCCCCGCGCTCCGAGACTTAGCAATGTCCGCACTACGAGGAACTGCTGCCGACAGGAGCCCCGTTTCCTTAGTTACGGCAGGCAGGAGGTATTTCGGGAAAGAGGCAGGCAGCGCTGGGAAAGGCCGGCAGGTCTGGGGAGAGGAAGCCCTTGCCAGGGGGAAGCCACCCAGAACCGCAGGGTGGGCGCAGCTCCGACCTCCTCAGGTGTGAGCTTTCAACTCTACACAGAGGGTAATACCCCACTTGTTCCAGGGATGAGAACAAATTCATTCCTGCTTTTGAAGCATGAACAAAATGTAATAATTCCATGAGCCCTCCAAGGAAACAGACAATTCTGTCCTGGAAGCAGTTTGCAGGTAGGAAAGTCTGGGACCACATCCAGGGCTGTGCTATGCCAGCACCAGCCATTTTGCTTTTGCCCATTCCAAGCCCTGCTTCCCAGGTGCTGTGTCCAGCCCTGCCCACACCACAGAGCCCCACGAAGCCCCGTACTGGCTCCCACCCCCGCACTAGGGAGGTCAGGGCTCTCTTTGATGGTTGCCTAAAGGCAAACACCGGTCAAGGGCTTGCAGGCCACGCTTGCTGCACTGCAGCTGGCCCACCCATCCTTGTGGAGCAGCCAGCATGGGGACATCTCAGCAGTGCCATGCCATACCAGTCTGGGCTGTCAGCCAGGGACACAGACACACAGTCTGGCTGGGTGCAGGGATCAGGGACTAAAGGGTATTTTCATTCCCGGACCCTTCAAGTCTGCCCCTAGTCTGTGCAAACTGCAGTTTTCCAGCTCCACATGCACCAGCTCCACAGGGGTATTCAGACACATCCCCAGCTAAAGGCCACACCTTTGCCAGTATTTGGCTCCAAACCTCAGAGACACTGGTGCTGCCCAAGGGGAAACCAACAGCTTTTTTAAAAAACATAGACACATTAGTCTTTTTCTCCAGATGTTATTCTCAGGAACAGTTGCACTATCTTGCCTGAAATGTGTCTAGACAAATTCAGCCAGAGTCCCTGAGCCTGCCTGGAGAAATTCAGCTTAAATATTAAAGCCACAAATGATGGAAAAGAGGAATTGTGATTGGAAGCATCACACAGACAAGCAGGATGCAGTGCTACAGTCCCAGCTGCAAAGCAGCTCCTTGTGCCTCATCCCCCTGCTGCCTGTGGCTGCAGCTCCATGTCTCTCCTGCACTGCTGCAGGGTTAGAAACAATGTGGGAAGGAGGTAATCAGCTCCTCCACACACACAGCTGGAGGCTGAGCCACACACTGCTTATGCTTCCCAGGCGTATGGAGAGACTTAAAAACCATGGGATGCTGAGCCCTTGTGAGACCATATCTGTAAGGCTCTTCTTGGGCCAAAATCATGGCCACTGAAGGAACAAAGGAGTTTTTCTCCTTGTTTGAGCTCCTCTATGTTTCCTTTTTGGGTTATTATTCTATTCTATTCTATTCTATTCTATTCTATTCTATTCTATTCTATTCTATTCTATTCTATTCTATTCTATTCTATTCTATTCTATTCTATTCTATTCTATTCTATTCTATTCTATTCTATTCTATTCTATTCTAAACTAGGCACAATCTGTGCCAGAAGCAGGAAGAATAAATATCCCTAGGGAATGGCTTATGCACAGGCTAGATTTGTCCAGCTTTGTCTGATCCCTGATGTATTGGTAGGCCAAAGGAGGGGGAGCAGGTGTTCACTCTTTTGGGACTGGGGCAGCATTCCAGCAGCAAGGTTACCAGCTCTGCTCGGCAGTCAAGATTTCCCAGCAGCATTTGCCAGTTTAAGTGATGGAGGATGTTGGTTTCCATTCAGTAGGTCAGAGAAGCCATGGCTTATGAAAAACACAATCTTCACTCTCTGAGAAGTAGGGTATCAAATACTGGGGACCCAGTGGCAGATCACAGTCACGAGACATTTTAGAAAATCCCCCCAGATTTGTTTCTCCCACAAGCCCCTGTTGCTCAGTGTTTGCAGAGCACATGTTGCACTAAGCTGGCACAGTCATGTCTGCTCTCTCCTGAGTGTCCCCTGATGCAAGGCAGCAGTCAAGGTCTCCAAGCCTTGGTGATGCTGTAGGACTGACACTGGCTTGTCTGGAGTGAGAGGGCAAGCTGTGTGGATTATTCACATCATACATATGGCTGAAGAAGATGGCAGTGAAAGTGATTTGGAGGTCTTTTTTTTATTTGGCTGTTCCCTAAAGTTTCAGGCATATTTTGCTTTGGCTATAGTAGCTCCTAGAAGTCACTGGCTGGAGATAAAGGTCTCCTTTATAGTGAATTGTAGCATTGTGAATAGTGAATAGGCATTGTAGCCCACCTGTTCTCTTTACCATACGTCAGCAGACCAGAAATCAGTTGAGTGCTACCTCGGCTTTCGGTAGCCTGAAAAAAGAAAGACGCTATGGGGGCCACTTTGCTTTCACCCCTTGGTTCCTCATGGTCCATGAGCTGTGCCAGCCTATTTCCACTTGCAGTATGAAGGAAGGTTCTTGGATGGCAGCTTATTATCTTCCATTAGTTTCTTGATGCTTCTTCTCATGGTTTTCATGGCTGTGCTTGTGAGACTGGAAGGTTCTTTAAATGGCTGGAGCTTAATCACTGAACTGTGCTTCTTAGACCATAAAGAGATGAAATGAGCCCAAACAAGCCTTCAGAGGATGCTGCAGAACAACACTGTTTACTCGGCATCTGGAGAAGCCACAGATGTGGGACCCCAAGCCACCCATAGGAGGCGGGAGCAATGAAGCAACCGGGATATCAGTGAGACTTCCCTGCAGTCACATTCTGGTGACTGTAGCCTGGTAGCTCACTTGCAGGTGGTGTCTCTGACCATCGTTGGGGAACACTGGTAGCCATGCGAGACATCCAGTACTGCAACCCTGGATGTGCTGCTGTCCGTTTCTCCAGCATAAAGTGCACTGCCTGCATCCTCACAGATTGGAGAAATGGGGAGCAGGGTGGGATGCCTAAGGAAAACGAGGCTCTCAAAGCCCCTTTGCACCTTGGTGGGGTCAGGTCCCTGTCCCTCCTGCCGGTCACTCCTGATGACAGGAAGGCACGGACCCTCTGCAGGAACAAAACCCCTAGCAAGTTTCTTTGCTACCACCCCTGCCGCCCCCCATGCCAAGCAGCTGAGCAATGCTGCATCAAGGGGAGAGGTTTTGCAAACGCTGCTGAGGTCTCATATGCACCCACCCATCTGCCCCTGCCACTGTGTCGGAGGCTGACCCCCCGTGTACCCACGTGCGCGCTGGCTGTCGTCCGGAGGCGCGTTCCGCTCTCCCAGGGACACGCGGGCAGGCCATCCAGGAGCCTGAGCGCCGCGGAAGCTGATGAGCGGCGGAATGCGGCGGCATCAGCCTCAGCCAGAAATTAGCCTGAGGACGCGGCAGTTACCCGCACCAGGCGGTTCCGCGGCAGCTCCCGGCTCGAGCCGGGCCAGCGCCTCGCCCCCTCGCTCGGAATGCCGCGGAACACACGGTGAGGGAGCGCGGCGGGGCTGGGCCGGAGGACGGTCCCGCGGGGCCCAGAGCTCGGCACGCAGGCCCTCGGCCCCAGGACCGGCGAGGCGGCGAGAGCAGCCCGGGAACCACGGCTCTCCGCGCAGCGGGGCGGGCGGGGAGGCGGGGCGGGGCCGGCTCCGGCCGCCTATCCCCTTCCGCCGGTGCGGGCCGGGCCGCTTGCTGGGGCAGCCTTGCGGGGTGTGGGACGGCGGGCGCGGGCACGGAGTAAGCGTCGGCGGGGCCCAAGCAGGTGAGATTCGGGGCGGGGGCGGCGCAGGGCGGGAGCGCATGTCGGGCTGCAGAGCGCAGCGGCGGGGCTCGCCGGCGGCGCCGCGGCAGCGGGCGGGGTCCCGGCGGGACGGCGGGGCTCCGGGAGGGGGGACTGGGGCGCTCTGGGATGCAGACGGGCAGGGGGCGCGACCTGGCTATAGGGATGGGGTGGGGGGGAAACGTGCTTGGGGCTGAGCCTGGTCCGCCCGCGCCGAGCTGCGCCTGCCGCGTGGGACTGCGGCGGGGGATGCTCACCGTGGGGGTAAGCCAGCATCGCCTCGGGCAGCCCCGGGACAGCGCACGGGGGCCGCTCTGCGGGTCCGGGAGTCAGGAACGAGTTGGTTTTATGGAAGATATCTGGGTACTTGGTTCTCTTTAGCCACCGTTTGCCTGCCTTCATCCTGGACCACGTAGCAAAGTGGTTTTAATTAATGCTTGTGTCCGCCCGCCTGATGGGTGGCTGAGGCCCATCAAGGTGCAGTGGCTTCCCTGGGCTGCTGGAGCAAGTTGGTGGCAGAAGCAGGGAGTGAGCCCCAGCCCCTCAGTGTCCTTTCCCAGTGCACACATACTGACTTGCACCACTGTCCTGTGATGCGAGATAAAATGTCACTCCACCACTGTGTCATGTCATGGCTTCTGCTTGGTCCCCACGTCATCCTGGCCACAGAATCCTCCTTCTGGGAGCCACACCTGATGGTGCTATATCTGCTTTGTACGGGCAGGAGAGAGGAGGGGGAACCTCTCCCCATTTCTCCCTCCAGCTTTGTGATACTGATGACTCTGAGAGAGCTGTTGGATCGGGATGATCTAATGCTCTGGCCAAGCTGCTCTCCCCCAGTTTACAACTTCATCCAGATCTGTCCATGGATCAAGGCCCTGCCTTCTCTCTCACTTGCTTCCCCATCCTCTCTAGCACAGTAGGTTTGCTATTCAGAAACCTGAATAGAAGGAGTGTTATCCAGGAGAAAGAGAGAAAGACCTTTGTCTGGCTGGCAGATATTATTTCTGCATGAACATCTTTTTCCTTTTAACTGTTTAGCCACCATCCCCAGGACTGTTGCACATACCTGCCTTCTCCCCTTTCAGAGAGTTCAGGGGGGAGCAGGGTGTGGTGGGAAAACCAGGTGGGCAAACAAGATATGAGAAAGCACTTTGCCCCATGTTGGGGATTTATGATGCTGTATGAGCGTCAGGCTGCCTGTCTGAGCAGCAGAGAGACAGCAAAATATGCCATTTGGGATAAAGGTGTTGTTGTAGTGGTTTGCAGTATTTGTTCAGAGGGGAGAAAGTGGAAAAAATAGAAAGCAGAAAGAATGACCCTAATACCAGATCAGAGCCTTGGCCTCACTGCCTTTCCTGCTGCCCTGCAAAGTGGTGGTCAAGGCTGGGCAACAGATGGAGAGGGAAGCAGAAGCAGCTCCTTCAGGAAGGATTTGTCTTAAGTATCCTGGCAAACAGCCACTGGCAAACAAATAAGTAATAAATAAAAGCAGGGAGGCAGCCGGCACCCCTGCAGCCTCTGACTCCATAGCACATATGGGCTTTTCCGGCTTCCCTTCAGCTTAAACCTCTGCTTTCTTCCCATGGCTCCATCCTGGCTCCTGAAACTCCATTCTAATGCCTTTGAGCTCTTTTATTTTTTTTGCCTGATAACACTTGAATCACTCTGTAACTGCTCCCCTCTTTAAAGCTCTCCCCGAAGTTAACTATTTTATCTCTGGTTTGCTGTCTGCTGACAATGGGAAGCATAGGGTGGTCCTGCAAACCAGAACAGAAATAGCAGTGCTTTCTGGGGATGCTGATCAGGGATGTGCATAGGCCCTCGCAGATAAATACTTGCCCTCCTTCCATGCAGAGACTTCTGGGCCAAAGGAACGTAAGGCAGATTTCAGCACAGCTTCAGAGCCTACATCTGCAGAGTTGTAAAAGAAGGAGTGTCACTGCTTTAAAATATTTCTCACAGGAAATACTCCTCTCTTAACAGACTGTGAGAGCTTTCCCAAAGCAGCAAGGAGAGGGAGAAATGTTTCTAACACCCACAAGTGAATTCAACTGATATTAAACTAATCAATCACCTAAACTCTTAGGCAAACATCAGTGTGCTGTGCAAATGCTGACTCCTTCATGAGTCCTATAAACACCAAAGCCTTCTACTGTTGTCACTTATGCATTTCTTACCTACTTTAGTTGCTGTAAATATATTTTGTGTACCTAGCTCCAAGTTTGAAGAAAACATTGCATTGCTTGATACACTGTGCTCAGAGTAAGAGCAGGTTTGCGTTGAGATTATTTCAGGAGAAGCAGCTCCAGTCCCAATTTCCTTCAGCTATAACTTGATCACATTCAGTCCCTAACCAGGTATCAACCTCAAACAAGATCTTAGAGCTTTAGAAGATCCCACTTGACATCTACCTGCACTTTAAGGTGCCTAGACACCTCTTCAAAGCTGGCTTGAAGTTACTACTTGAAATATGTCTGAGACGGTAATTAGGCTGTGATCACACCTTGTTATTAGGTGGGGACAATGGCAGCAATTTACTCACACTGTTACAGGAACAATGGGACAGCAGTCCAGGGAGGTGCATAGCCCTTCCCATCGTCCAGTCTACTATTGTTGCTGGTTAATGGGGGAGAAAGGGCACAGTGGGTCTGTGCAGAAGCAGAGGAAGGTGAGGTAGAGTAGCCTGACAGGGGGTATGGGCTTCTCTCTCCCAGCCTTCTGCCCTGGTCCATGTGTCACCCTCAACTCTGTGGCAGTTCAGCCATGGCTGGATCTCGCACCTCCTCAACAGGTTTGCTTTTTATGACTCATTTTGATCGTTACCTAAGCCCCCGTGCTGTCCTGCCTTGTCTGTCCTGGTATAGCCCTCTGTTGGATGATAGCTGTGTTGGCTTAAGAGCTGCAGCCATGCTAAGGGCTGCAGAGAAAACCTTTTTGCCCGAGAAATTGACTTCCTAATTGAAATTGCTGTAATGTTGCCCAGCCTCTGGAGAGCATGAACACCGTGGCATAGAAGCATTTCAACACAGGAATCAGTTGTGTAGTTCCCAGCAGCATGCCCGTGAGAAGCTGTGGGTACCATTTTGACCAAGGAGGGGCTTTTCATAGTGGTAGTTTGATCTCAAATAAAGATGTGTTTAAAATGGAATCCCAGAGCAGAGAGGCTCAGTGCTCCTGTTCAGTGGGAGTATGCAGAAGCTTTGGGTGACCCGATTCCCCTATCCCCAGCACCAAAGTCTTGTCACTGCAGATTTGTGGGTGAGTTGAGAGGAAGGCAGGATCTGAACAAGCCAAGCTCTACTGTCTCCCCAAGTGCTGAAAAGCAGGCTGTGAAAGGTGGAAAAATACATCATCATGTAATTTTTAATTCCTCCTGACAGAAAGGAAGGGAACCTGCTTCACTGGAGAGCACTTTATTGTTAGCTGGGAATTGGTGGTAGGAGGCAGCTGGGGCACAGGTGATGGAAATTGAGACAATGAGGCCCTTAATGTGCTGTGTTGGATGGACAAGGAGAGACTAAAATTCAGATGAGCTGCGTGGGGCGAGTTAGGGCAAACCTCAGGTTTGGAAGGGTAGTTGGGCAGTGGCTCCCAGCTGTTCTCCAAAGTAAGCCTGTGGTATCCTGAGACAAGGACTGGGGACCTTGCACTGGCCAAGCCAAGGTGACCCTTGTGGAGGAATCCTCTTGCTCTGCTACCCATGCAGCAAGGTTACCCACACTAGGATGACACATCAGGAAAGTGGCACAGGCTGAGGTGCTGAGGTTGTTTGAGGGCTGGGAAGCTGAGGGGTGACTTGTGAGGCATGGAAGTGGCTGGCTGTGGCCACAGGGCACCTGAGCAGCTGGGATCCCAGCTGGCACTGGGACAGCCCCTAGTAACATGGGGCTTAGGACACACCTGGCTGGTGGATCTGGTTCCAACAGCAGGTTGGGATGGTCTTCTTGGCATTGCTGTGGTTTGGAGCAGAGTGTCCATACTTGGGAGATATTCAAAACCTACGTTGACATGGCCCTGCAGAACTTCCTCTAGCCGACCCTGCTTTGAGAAGGAAGGCTGGACTAGATGATCTCTCTTCAGCCTCAACACTTCTGTGCTTATTTGTTCTGTCTTCTGACAAATTCAGTCACCAAGGCAGCATTGGAGAAATGACCAGAAGTTGAGGTTTGCCTTGCTCCCCTGAGTATGCGAGCTACACAAGTAGGAGACTCCCAGGGTTTGCAGGCTCCAGGCTAGTGACATGCACTAGTCGTTGTGTTTCTGGGCTACTTTTCTCAGGGAGGGCAGAACTATATGGAAGTGTAATGGCAAAGAGGGCAGAAAAACAAACCAAACTTCATAGACTTCAGAATAAGTTTGATCTGTGCCTCATTTGGCTCTTGACCTTCTGCTGAGTAGGATGGATGTATTAAAGTCACAATTTAAATTAATGATCAGAAAGCCAAAACCTAAATACCTATTTTTAATCTCGCTATGCTTGTACACTTTTGCTCTTTTGCTAAGGACAAGTTGATTCTCACTGATGAGTATGATGTGGTACTTAGGGCTAAGCAGGAGGCTGCACCATGCTTATGTGAGTGGGTTTACAGCATAATATATGGCTATTTAGATATTTAATGTCTATACTACTTGCATTACAAAATGGTGAGTGCTGTATTTCTTATTAGATATCACATCATTATTATAAATTTGGTCCAGCTGTATTTCAGTGGAAAATGAAGTCCAATTCAAATTGCAGAAAGCGAGCACTTAAAAAGTGGTTTCTAATTGGTTAAATAAAACTGCTTAAAATGTATGGATCTACAAAACAAAAGAGAAAAAGTTTATGAAAACATTATTTGTATATGTAAAGAATTTAACAATACTATACTGCTATACTATATTGTATTACTATAATACCATATCATAAGAAGAGAATTTTATTAGAGGAGATGTAAAATATAGCCAGTGATATATCCTGATTATTTCTGGCATTTAGGAATTCAGAACTAGTAGAGGTTATCCTCTCACACTTCATCTTCATTGGGCTTTGAAAGGGAACCAAGCTCTCCTGCATTAACCTGCAGTAATTTTTCAGAACTTTGACTAAACTAATCCATGTACTAAGTTAATTGAAACATTTTTTTCCCTCTGCTTTCAAAAAAGATTGATGCTGTCAGAGCCATTTTTGCAGTTCATCAGGCTTTAGCTCCCAATGAGCAGATCTGGCACCAAGGACACACTACATGAATTTCTACTGATTTATTTTTCACTGGTGAGAGGGATCTAAGGTCTTAGCGTGTAGGTTGTAAGAACTTCCAGTTTTAAATTGGCTGTCTTTTAATTTAAAAAGTTTTTAGTTCAGACAAAATCTGATTACTTTTAAGTCAGATGTATGTTTCCAAGAGTCATAATTCTTTTATTTGTTCTGGTTCCAAGTCCTCTTTATTGCTTTTTCCTTTCATATTACTGCTGCTAATCTTTTCATCAAGCAGCTTCATTGGATTTTTCTGTTGGGAGATTTTCATCAAGTTTAGTATTATTTTATCTAAGTTTTTAATTTCTTATGTTTTCTTCCATGAAATTTCATCAAACTCTTCCTTCTTTAAAAACAAGAAAAAAGCCCCAACAAAGCAAATACTGATAATAAGAGCTGCAGTGGCTGCGTCACCTCCTGAGAATGGTGTATTTTAAAGACTTTCAGATTTCATTCAGTTGTTTCAGGAAAGTCAGGGGATGGATGTTTTTGCAAATACCATTCTCTGATTGGGCTGGATAAAGCTCGCTATGCAAAACTTTAGTAATTGGACTTATAGAAACTATGACCATACAGTGCTGGAGGCTGGCTGCATGTTCCCTGAACATGCTGGGGAACACTCTCTGCTCCTCAGGGCCCACCTTGTTCAAGACATGGAAAGCGGGGAGAGTGTTTGTGTCAGCGGGATGGTAGCTCTCTCCCTCCTTGAGCAGAGCCTTGAGTGGGACAGGGCCAGGACACCCAGCCACTCTGCAAACACCTCCATATCAATGCTCCATCCCCAAGCATCTCTGCTGAAATGGACATAGAGCCTGTCTGATTCCTGCTAATTGTGGTGGGGTCTCAATAGCTGCTGGGCTGTGAAGAGGCTTGCAGTGGCTGTTGCTGGGACACTGATCCCTTCTGGGTCCCCAGGTCTCTTCAGTCGGCTGCATTCCTGCTGCTGGCTCTGCTGTGCCCAAAGTGCCCTGGAAGGAGAAGGGGGCATGAACTTGGGGAAGCTCCTTTTGCAGCTGTCTGCTGCAGTGCCTCGTGTTTAATTTCCCTTTCTTTTTTGTTCCATGTGAGCAGTGATGATGTGGAGGGCAGGGGCTGGCTGCCTGGGGACCCTGCACTGCTGGCCAAGTGGGCAAAGCAGCGCAGGGGCTTTCAGCCCTTCCCTGAGTGCCAGCCTGGCTGTGTGCCCTGTGTGCAGGGAAGGCAGGCTTGTGAAGAGAAATCAAGGACAATCTCTCTGCCTTCCCTCCCATTTCCCCCCAATCCTAGGTAGCCTTTTCCCAAGGTTGACTTGCCCATGAAGTGTCTGATGCTGCCTGTTGGATGTGGCTCGTTTGAAAGGATGTGACCCCCCCAGCAAACCTGCCAGGCTGGGCTGACAGCCCTCACACAGTGTTGTGTTTCTGCTTGCTCTTGCAGCAGAAAGAGCTTGCAGGTCTCTCAGTGACCACCCTGCTGCCAAATCTGCCATCTGTCTCACATCCTCTGGGCGATGCTGTGCTTCCCAGCCCACAGCTTCTCTCCTCCCAATGCCTTGTCCCTTTCCCAGCCTGGCTGCTGTACATGTCTAGATGTGACACTTCCTTCTCTGCCTGAAGGGAAAGAAACCATTTCTTGTGTTTTTCTTCATCACATCTGTTACTCCCAATGCCCCTTGCGCTGGCTGTGGGCAGCTGCTGGCCAGTGGGCATAGCCAGAGCCGGGCAGGAAGGCAGCATGGTAGATGCGGGCAGGGCCAGCCTCCAGCACTGGCACAACAGAGTCTGCCTCCTGACCATCTGTGTCCCCCTCATCTTGTGTTCTGGGCCACCTGCCCGTGATATGTGTGTATGGGGGGGGATCCTGAACCCCAGTCTTTGCCCCAAAAGTCCTGTGATTTCCCCCTTATCTCTGATGCTCCAGGGCCATCTCTCCAGGTCCTCTCCATGGAGGAGATGGGAGTAAGCTGGTGGGTGTGATGGGCTGTCTGCTCTGTTCTGCTTGGCTCTGCTGTGCCCTGCGGCAGGTACGTGACTGGAGCGAGGGGAATTCCCCAGGGGTGATGGAAATGTTGGTGACAAGTTGTCTTGTCACCTTATGTGAGCACCCATCGCACTGGGAGGAGGCTGAAACGTCAGTGCTTTGCAGAGCCATGTGTCTGCAGCTCCACATGTGCCTGGGAGAGCCACCTTCCTTTGGCTGCAGCAGCAACAGCTTTCATCTCCCCCAAAGGCTGTGTGGGCTGCAAAGGCGGCTGGATGTGTGTCCCAGTGACCAGAGGAGAGTGACTGCCTGCTCCCTCTGCTGCCCCAGTGAAAAGCAGCACCAGGATTGCCCTGCATGGGGGCAGGATCTGGTGGGAGGGCAGGCAGCTGGCCCATGGCTCAGGCAAAGGCACTGCAATCTGGTGTTGAGACTATGAGATGGGCTCAGTCTCTTCTCTCCTTCTTTGAAAGGACCAAATTTGCTTACACTCTGGGAAATAGGTGGTGATTTGATTGTTCCCCTATGGATGAATCCCCAGGGGAGGAAGGTGGCCAAGCCAGGCCTTGGGGAGCACTTTCTCCCCTTGTGCTCCTGTTGCAGGCACCTGTGTACATCATCAAAGGCTTTCCCTTCCCTTTGATGCACTGTTGACTCAAACCAGTGTGCTGAGAGCTAATCCCTCTGGCACGACTGGATGCGACTTACACAGCATCTTCTGGGGCCATCCCTGCTTGTGCAACTCGCTGGTGCCAGAGCCTTCACTGAGCTGCCAGCTCCCGTGCTCCCCGGGTGGCGTGATTCATCCCAGTCATATGGTGTTACCCAAATCTGCTCGGAAGCTGGGCAGAGGTGGGAGGAAAGCCTTGTCAAGGCCAGGATTGGTGTGTGGTGTGCTCATGGTCTCCTGCTGCAGCCCAAACCTCACTCTTCTCCTGGCACCAAGCACAGGCAATAGAAATGTTCTAGCTCTGCAGATGCTCTAAAATTGTATTTTGTGTGTGTGTATGTGTATATATATATAGCATTGTAATGAACTGCTCTCGGGAGGAAGCTTTTGTGCTTGCAGAGAGGGGAGCTGGGCAGGGCAGGAGTGTTTTTTTGCTCCTGCAGCAGAATCAGCTGTGGGAGATGTTGTGGCTGCTTGAAGCTGGGGAGGAGCGAAGGGTGGAGAGGCTGGTGGTAGCTGGGCACCAAGGCATCCCCCAGAGCAGTGTGGAGAAAGGTACATGGCTGGCCCCAGGAGAAGGGGATTGACAGATCAACATAACACTGCCCACTGACTCCTAGGAGGCTGTGGGATGAGGGTGCTCAGTGGGAGAGTACTCCCAGGTCCCAGTACTGTCAGGGAGCAGCAGGCTGGAGTGGAGCAGAGCTGGGCCCAGCAGCATGAGTGCCAGACCCCTGGTAGCCCACCATGTGCCCATGCTCACCCCACAGGCTCGTGGCCATGAGCTGTGAGGAGGGCTGGCTGGAGCTCAGCAGCTGAGAGTGGCTGTGCAAGGGCTTGAAATGCACCTGCTTTCTCCACCAGCTCAGTGGTGAGGTCTCTGCCATCCCCAAGTGGCCCATGCCATCCTGGCCAGGCAGGACACTGGGGTGCAAAGCCACCAGAATCACCTGTCCCAAGCAGTGTGATATTGGGCTTCTCGATCTGTGTCCCTTTCATGCACAATCCAAGTCCCCTCCTTGCCATTTCCTTCCCTCTGCCCTCGGGTGAAGTTCCCTCTGCTCACTAGTGATGGCTATAGCTGTGCTGGCTGCTCCTGCAGCTGGCAGTCTCTGCAGTGGGTGGCTTTATAAAAGGCAGGATATGAACCTCCCACTCTCCTTTCTACCTTCCACAGCTCCCTGCTCCCCAAACAACGGAAGGGACTTGGGCAGGAAAGAGCTGCTTTTTCCCTATCTCATCCTGTCTTTTCCCCCATCTCCAGGGACCACAGTGCTCCTAGCATCTTGTGGCACTGTGAAAGATGCCTGTGACTCACAGTGACAGCTTCAGGGTCTGACCAAGGCACAGCTGCTCCTGGTTTGTATATAGGTTTCCACAAGGGAGTGTTTTTCCCAGTGGAGGTGGCACTTTCCTTCACAAAGGCCTTAAAATCCTCTTCTGTGTGAGAACAGTTACCTGGGTGGCAGAAGAAGCCATCCCACCACTGTTGAAGCCGTACTGAGAGGTGCTTTCCTCTAGTCTTCAAGGCCAAATGTAAGCTGCCTCTGTGAGATTGGCTGTATGTGGGCACATACTGTGGTCTTGGAGCTGGCAAGCAATAAGCAGCCCAGAGATACCCTTTGCAGGGAAACTCAAACCCTTCCCTAGGGCCAGCTGCCATGGCCCTCAGTCACAAAGGCGGCAGGGGCTGGGAGGTGTCCTCATCTGCATGTGTCATCATTAATTAACTGCAAGAGCAGAGGTTGCTCTAAGGACTGTGAAGAGCATGCAGCGTCCCAGCTTGGAGCAGGAATGTGGTGGTACCAGGGTTAGTGTTTTCCTGAAGTACTGTTTTTCTGAATAGAAGTGCATGCACATGTGTGTATGCTAACTGGAAACCCCAGGATGATACCCTGCCCCTTTCCCACTTGTGAGCTACCTGGGTCTCCATCCCCCACTGTCAGCCCTGGCTTTTTCATAGTATCATACAAAAGTTTAGGATGGAAGGGACCTTTAAATGTCATGTTGTCCAACCCCCCTGCAATGAGCAGGGACATCTTCAACTAGACCAGGTTGCTCGCAGCCCTGTCCAGCCTGACCTTGAATGTTTCCAGGGATGGAGTATCTACCACCTCTGTGTGCAACTTGTGACTGTGTTTCACCATCCTCATCATAGAAAATTTCTTTCTTATGTCTAGTCTGAATCTACCCTCTTTTAGTTTAAAACCATGTCACTACAGGCCCTATTTAAAAGTCTGTCCCATCTTTATTATAAGGCTGCTTTTTCTGGCTTTCTGCTCCCAGCCATTGCTTATTAGCAGCCCGGCAGCTCCCCACCCTCTGCTTGGGCTGCGCTTGGCCCACGTAATCCTTTGTGCTGAAGAGTGTTGATTTAAGTGTTATCAGAGGACAAGGGTGCACGATACAGAATGAGTGACGGGCGCCTGCCCTAGGAGCTTGCAGCCCCGTTAGCTCATGTTTGCTTGGTGCCTTGCACACACAAAGTGTGGTGTGAGGGGCTCAGCACACTGTGTGCACAGCAGGAGAGGGAAATGCAAACCAAACATGGGTTAAGAGCCAGCCTGCAGTGGCAGCTTAGTCAATTGTGGCAAAAATGGCTGGGGGTGGAACGAATAAATTCCGCTCCGATTCTTCCTTCCCAATCTCAGTGTGCTGGCTTCAGCAGCCGCTGGCTAGCACATGTGTGGAGGAGGCGCTGGAGAAGAGCTGCTCTGTGCACAGCATCTCCCACGCACTGGCCTAAACAAATCTCTCTGGCTGTAGATCTCACTGTAAGCACTGTTTGCTCTCGGTTGCCTGGGATTTGGCTTTATATTTGTGCTGAGGAGCGCTGCAGCAAATCAGCCTGGCCCACAGGAGAAGGGGCTTATGCAGGTGGCTGTTTGGTACCACAGAGGAAGGCCAGAATTTTGTCCTACACAGTCTCAAGGGAGGCTGGGGAGTGGAATGTCTTCTCCTTCAAAAACTTATGGAGCTTCATCTGTCCAAGTGCCAAAACCCCACTCTACATGGTGGTGCTGGGCAAGAAGGGGAGAACAGATAGCTGGAGGTGACGTGGCAGCCACTGCAGGGGGACGTGGCAGGGGAGGGTTTGGCTCTCAAATGCTGTATTGGTTTCAGGTGAGTCCCTGGGGCAGCATGACCCTGCACAGGGTTTCCTGAAGGTAGTGGCAACCTACGACTCCTGAGCAGAGAAAAACTTGCTTGGCTCCCCAAAATGGGATCAGTCTCAGCCTCCTGATGGGTTACATTATTTATATGGACAGTGTTGGCAGGACAGGTTGGGAATGGTGAAGCACTGGGGATAGGAGTGGCAGTGCCGAAGGCAGGCTCACCACTGAGGGGAAGAACCTCGCCATGGGCTTTGCATCCCCAGGGTCTGAGTGGGCTCATGGGCTGGCTGTTCCCCCTGCATTCCTGCCCCGGCTGGCAATGAGCCTGGCAGGCATTTGTGCTTCTCAGTGGGAGAGCAGTGCCAGAGCTTTCTGGTGGAGGTGAAGTTTATCTACACCATTTTTAAGCAGATTTATGCACTCAGCCGTGCACGCACACTCATTGAACTCATTGAGTGGTGGGTATGGGTGGGGAGGGAGTGGGATCAATGAGAACGAGTCCTCCTGGCCTCTCTGAGTATCATATCTTCATTGGCAATGACAAAAGTAGTCTTTGAGCAGGTGTTTTATACCTGTTAGGAGTCATCTGTTGCTGCAGAGTGGTCCTTTGCCTCCAAACCCTACTAACCCCAGCCTCTATTGCCCACCAGCCATGTTGCTGCTCTTGGTTCTCCTTGTTTGGAAGATGAATCTGGTTTCCAGCAGGCTAACAGAACAGGCTGGTGTATGTCCCATGTCCTACTGGTGATGGGATGGGGTCTTCTGCTGGTGGATTGTCTATGCCATGGCCTCGCAGGGTGTGGGCACAGCATTCACACCAGTGTCGGTGTCATAGAATCATAGAATATGCTGAGTTGGAAGGGATCCACAAGGATCATTGAGTCCTACTTCTGGCCCTGCACAGGACACCCCAATAGTCTGTGCCATCAATCTCTCTGCATCCAGCACCTTGGCTCCCCAGCAGGGTCTGGCTTCAGTCTCTGTGGTCACAGCCCCAGGGGAGGTAGAGCGCTGCCACAGTGGTGTTGGTCTCCTGTACAGGTGCCTTTCCTGGGGATACTGAAGCAGGTGGAAAGAGCTGTGCCCAGGGATGCTGCTTTCCCACATGTGCTCACTTCACAGGCCATGAGCAGCCAGAACCTCTCTTTGCCTTTTGGACCTGGAGGCCATGAGTCTAAGAGGAAAGGGTGAAGGGAGAATCAGGGAGCCTTGGACTTCTGTGGGGTTTTGGAGGGCTCTGTCTGTGGTCCCATCCCCTCTGTGCTCATCTCTCTTAGAGACAAATGTGGCCTGTTCTGCCATGCGCTGAGCTACAGAAATAAGAGGTCACCGTGCTCCGTATTTGTCTTTACTGGGGTGTGTGCTGAGCTCAGTGCAGAATGTTGATGAGCCTTTTCCCATCCTGAGGTACTTGGTTAGCCGTGCTGAGTCAGTGGCAGTGGCTCAGGTGTCCTGCCCTCTCGCTGCAGTCCTGCAAGGTCGGTCACTGCAGTCCCGCGGGGTGGGACACTGGAGGTTTGCCTCCCTGCCTGGTTCTGTGCACACCAAGGCGTGAACGTGATCTCCCTGTTACAGTGGTCCTTGTTTTCCCCTCCTGCAGCCTGGCCAAAATCGACTTGTGATGGAAGAAGGATGCAGAGGCAGTCGGGTAGCACAGACGCTTGTTTTCTAGGAGGCATGGTCTAGGTCCTCAGCCTGGCTTTTCTGCTGGTTTTGTTCAGCCACCGATTGCTCCATCAGCAGCCCTGTGCTCTGGCTGCCCACCCACCAGCCAAAATCATTAACCCTTTCCCTACCAGAGTGGGACACTGAGGCTGGGTGTGTGTAGGCATGCTGGAAAGCTCAGCTTAGTCATCTCAGTGCTCCTAAGACTTTGTTTTGATGTTTTGCTACTCCAGCTGTCTGTGAATCCCCTAGCAAATGAGTTTGCTGGCAGGATGCTTCAAGGGAAAGACAAATCTTGAAAAATTGTATTCGCAATTAAGACATGCCTTATTTTTAATTGGAAATCTGATTCTCTGGATTAGTGCCCACCCAACCAGAGAGAATAAACATATGCTGGTATATCAACAAAACAAAGAGGGCACTGAATATTCAAGGCAAACCTTATACACTGAAAATGCGTCATAGAAATTATCCAGCAAATCAGTTTTGATGACAAATCTCATACACTCATTGTCCATTCACAGCCATCAAGAAGAGAAGAAAGAAGGAGTGCCTGTCTCTATTGCTCTGTATGTTTGCTAACCCTATTTTAGCATCTTTCCTCTAAGACCTATAATGAATAGATCATATATTGCAATTTCTGGCTTTATGTTATTGCTTCATTTTCCCAACTGCATCCCTGTCCACTCTTGTGTTTCTTGACTAGTCCATTGCTGTTGCTCTCCGGAACAGGGCGGATGAGGGACACCTGTCTGTGGTTGGCATCTAGAGGCACTGCCTCATACACAGCTAACGGGAAGCTGTCCTGACGCCTTCTGGAGGTGAAGGTACCCACCCAGCTCTGTTATTTGCAACCATATTTCCTCCTTTGGCCCTTAAGATCGGAAAAAGCACAGTAGTAGTGGCATAGCTGGGAACAGGAACTGTTTTGGCAATGCTGTGAGTTTGGTTGAACCTTTCAGATACTATCACAGAGTGTTGTCACCTGCGTACTGCAAAATGTGTGGTGTGAAAATTTAGGTTAGGGGTTTCACAGTGACTTCGTGAACTGCAGTGTTCCTGTGATCTATAACTCTGTATACCAAAAAATGTAGCTGTCCAACCAGAGGGAAGTTGAACATGTCCTACAGGTCTGAGCTCAAGCTGTTCTTGGTGCGCGTGAGCAGAAATCTGCTCTCACTGTTTCTGCTGCATGTTTTGAACCTAGAGCAGCTACATGATTTACTTTTAGCTGGTTGCTCCCGATAGTTATTTTAATGGTAATGCTGCAGCTGTATAATTTGTATAAACTTTTCTAAGAGCAGCACCATAAAAGGTGAGTTTAGCTGGAACGAATGGTCTAGAAAAGTACTGGTTTGGGTATTTGGAGGTAAGTTTCTCTGGTTATCTGGGGTTGAAGGGACCAGGGAAAGGGCATCAGCCTCAGAGGAGCTGAGATACACTGTGTTACAGGCCTAAACATGACATGATGGCTCCTTTGAGCTCCTTTGGAGGTGCCTAAGAGAGAGGGGAAAGAGCTGGACTGGGTCTTCAGGTACCTTCTGTTCCTGAAATTTCTCTCCGCAGCCTAATATTGAAACAGCAGTGCTAGGTGGAGAGACATGAACTGGTTGGGCTGGGAGGGTGAAGGATTGCATTTGGGAAATTTTGAGGCAGGAGAGCTTGGAACAGGAGATACTCGTACCATCTCCAGGAGAAACCCATTGCTTTTGGCCACCAGGAGCAAAATATCTGCTACTGGGGGAAGGGGATAGCAACAAGCACTTGATAGGGAAAGACAACTTGTACAGATCTCTGTGAAAATCCCCCTCACCCTGCCATCCTCCAACAGGATGTTCCTCCTACAAGCGTGAAAACGGTGCCTAGAAACAAGCTTCAGGATCTTACCGCTGGGTGGTGGAGCGGTGGTGGCAGAGAAGGGACTTGGAAGTTGCCAGGAGTCTCCTTGTTTATTTGCTGAAGGTCTAACAGCTCTGTCGGTCAAAGACACACTCTCCTTGTTAACAAAAAGGCAGTGAATTATTTAGCAGCTGAAAATGCCAGATGGCAATGGCTTTGCTGCTTACAGGAGGAGGGGAGAGAGGAAGGGAGATATGCACATTGCGAGGAACAGATTGAGAGCATTTCCATAGCAAAGAGCAGACCCTGGCCAGAAGTCCTGGTGGCCCAGGTGGTTGCCTGATGGCAAGCAGGAGGCAGGCAAGCCAGCTGCCATTTGCCAGAGTAGCCCACTCATTTCCCACAGGTCTCCTCGTGTTGGAGGTCCCTTGTCAGGGGTTGTATCCTGATGGGGCCATGCTGGCCCTTGAAGTACAGGACTCCCAACCTTGGCTGGGGGGCAGGACATGAATGAGGGCACCACAGGGAGGCTTTGCCAGCCCATTCATCACTTCACACCTGGGTGCAGTGATGGTACTTCAGCCCCAAGTCTACTGGGATGCCATTTAGAGAAGTATCAGCATATCTCAGGTGACTTGGCAGTTCTTTTGAGAGTAACACCAATGTTCAGCTGTCCCAGCGTGGGCTGTGATGTCTCCAGACACCATGGACTGGCCAGATCAATGTGTATATGGCCAGGGACCTCTGAGGAGAACTGAAGATGCTGTAGGCAGGATGGGCAGATCTGTAGCAGACACTGAAGCCCAAGACTCAGGTGACACTGCACCGTATGCACAGTAGGAGGGACTGCAGATAGCCAGATGCCAACCTAACCCTGGAGCAAGGTGAGCCTCAGGCTCTTCTGGGCTCATAGCCTTGGTCCAATCATCCCAGCCACTCGTAGACTTCCAGTGGAGATTTTTCTTTGGGATGAAATTTATGCTTTAGAAATTAAGAAAATAAAATAAAAAAATAAAGAAGTCATCATCTTTTTTGTCTTTAATTTGGAAACTGCAGGCACCAAGAGTAGTCCTTAAATTCTGCAACCTTCTTGAGAGCTTGGATTGAGAATCCCTAGGGAATCCCCAGTGTCCAGACTGTCAGAACCCTTTTTTTTTGTCAACTCTTGTGTTTGAAAACCTCCTTCTTCCTCAACCTTTTCTTTCCCTGGATGAGGAGATCAAAGAGAGTCAGTCTCTTAGGCATATAACCTGTGTCAGCTCCTGCCTCAGCACACTCAGCCTGCCTGCTCTGCTCAACTGTGGGGTAGGGGTGTCTGGGTTTCTCAGGAGCTTTAGGGCAGGACTAATCTCCTCAAGCAGCAAACTGTATGGTCTAAGAGAGAGAGGCTGAGGTTACAGCAGTGTATATAAAATCACGTGCTACTGTAGTCTCCCATCTGTCACACTGACGCGGCAGAAATAAATGTTTCCCAACAAAAGCAAATCTGTGTAGAGCTCAGGAAGATCCCCTTTCTAAGCCAAGACATTTTGTGTGTGCTATCTCTGTGCTCCCCAAGGACCTCTCAATCAGGTTTTCTTTGGTGCTGAAGAAGAGTTGATGCTGTTTGGTCTTGGTGGAAAAAAATGCCATAAACATTTCACATCTTCAAATCCCTGGAGGTGCCAGCTGTCTTTGTTTGCATCGTCCTCCATTTCTTAATCCTGTCCTTGTGGGCTTTGAGCATCTTCCAGCAGGGATCACCCATGTCTGTGTGACTGTGGGGACTGCAGCAGGGTCCCAGTTGTGGATGGAATATAGATACAAAGGAAGGAGAGGAATGAATGCCCAGTGGCTTGAATGCAAAGCTCACAGGAGTACATGTTAATACACCATTCTGAGTTTTCATGTGGCCTTTGCCCTGGTCACAATACATTGGCCATAATATACTGTGCCCAGCATGTCTGCAAGGCAAGGCACTTATATAGCTCCTTATAAACTTCAGGCATGCCAGAAGATGTTCTTGTCAGGAGTACAAGTTCCTGAGAATCGGGATGTAGAATAATTGCGGTTAGAAGGACCCCCTTGGAGGTAATCCAATAAAAGCCCTTGCTCAGGGCCAGGACAACTTCAAAATTGTATTTGGCAGCTCAAGGCCTCCAAAGACTGTGCTTGGTGTCACCATAGACATAGTTGTTCTCCTCTGAAGGCTGCACAGCTCTCCAGGCACCAGAAGCAGCTGTCTGAAGGTGCCCAGGGGGGTCTCTAAGGCACAGAGGCACAACAGGCATATGAGGAAAAGAGACTCTGGCCCCCTTGTCCCCACCCCATGTTTGTTAGTGTTTGCTGTGCTGCTTCCCTCTTCTCTCGTCCTTCTGGTGAGTGCAGCGGCTGTTCATCAGTGTCCTGGCACGCAGGTCTGTGGCATCCCCATGAGTAACAGCCATGTTGGCTGCTGTAGGGTGCTTGTTCCCAGGGTTCCCAGGCACCGCATGTTTGGAGAGGATCCTCGCCTACCTAAAGCATGGTAGTAGGACAGGTTTTGGAAATAAGCTACAGTATTGGCCATTAATGGCCTTAAAGTGTCTTCTGTCAGTGAGGACTGTAGCCTGTGGTATCAGCTCCCGGGGAAGGTGGGGGGGAAGCTTAGCATTTAGGGTTTTGAGAAACTAATTCTTCTGAAGACGATACCTTGGAAGGAGCAATTCTGCTCAGGTGGAAAGCTGAAAGGGAGGTTGTGATGCTAGAGGAGGACAGAGGGCTTAGGGATATTCCGTAGGCAGTACATATTCTGGCTGTGGGGAGAGAAGCAAGTGCAGCCCAGCAGCTGAGTTGTTAACATCATCTTTGCTCTTTTTCTCAGAAATTCAAGCAAATGCTTCAGCTCCTCATTCCTGCCTGCTGACTGCACTGGGGTGGCCATGACTCAACCCAGCTTCCAGGACTGAGGGGCAGAGGTGGTGAGAGACCTGTCTCAGGTATGACAAAGACAACCAAATAGCATGGGGTTTCATGGGGGTGGGGAAAGGGCAGGAAGTAGCTGTGAGATTTCTTCAGCATCACCTCCTGCCCTGTGTCCCACGGCCACTCCCTGGGAGAGACTGGGACTGGGGATGCTCCAAGGTCACCAACCAGTCCTCTCTCTGCCCTACTCTTAGTGAACTCCTCAGACTTTGATGGAGGAGACCTGGAAGAGCCATGAAGCAAAAGCTTCTCCATCCATACCATGCCTCTGTGTTGCAGAGTGAGACCCCACAATGGCGCTGATGGAGAGCGTGTACTCAGTGGAGCCGGCACCTGATGGTGCCACCCCCACCTCGCTGGATATGCTCATCTTCTTGGATGCCCCAGTGAACAGCACAGAGGAGCAATGCTTCAGTGCCCGCTCCCACAGCACCGTCCTGGAAGGGCTGCCCTTCGGGGGAGTGCCCACTGTGCTTGCCATCAACTTCATCCTCTGGCTGGTGAGTGGGCCAGGAGGGTGCCATTTCTACCAGCACTGCAGCCCCTGGGTGCTCTGTCAACCACACACAAGTGCAGCCCATGCACCGGTGCATACAGCTGACTCAGGGAATGGGAGTGAGTGCAAGGGACCAAAGGTTTTGCCCACATCATTGATGGGCAGCAGGGAGCACTTGGGCAGTAGTGGTGAGATCACAGAGCAGGAACAGTTCGACTTGAGGCAAGAGTTTGCACGAGCTTGGGCTCATGAGTGAGAAAGCAAAAAGGAGGGATGTGAGAAGGTCCCATGGGGTCTCCTCTTTCTTCTTTCAGCTTCTCCTTTTGGTCTTCTCCTGTCTTCGGAAAGCGGCTTGGGACTATGGGCGCCTGGCGCTGCTGATGGACAATGATAGGTGAGGAGGATGCAAAGCCCGTGTGGGTGATGGCTCCATTCTCTTCAAGAGAGCTGGAAGGAAGGCCAGCACTGCAGGGTGGCACACAGAGAAGTTCAGCAGGTGTTCCTGTCCCTCCTCCCCACTGGGAATGGCCTGGCTGTCCTTGCCCATGGAGACACAGGCACCATCTGCTGTGGAGATAGGGAAAGCCTGGACGAGCTTTCATTCGTTCTTGCTGGTAGCATTTGGTGACAGTGCTCTGGGTGCCACTGAGGGCACTGTCCTGGGAAGGACAGAAGCCCAACAGCTGCTATTTAGTGGGGCATGAGCCACTGCCTCTTCTCCTGCCACTCTCTTGGGATGAGCAAGACAGGCTGGGGGAGGGGGCAGAGGGAGACACACAGCTATAATACTGTTTCTCACGTACCTACAACTTGCCTGGCCTGTCATTTGGGCCAGATGCAGAATCCCACAAAAATTAGCAGTGTTCTAATAAAAGTAGAGGCCAGACGAGATTTCCAGGTGGGCTGTGCTTCCCACAACTGCCTGCCTGCCAGAGCACGGCTCACCCTGGGCAGCAAAGGATCTTTCTTTGCACAGGCAGGTGCACACAGGTGGGGTCTCTGTAAGGCTGGGCAGCCCTCAAGAGCAAACACTGGCCCACTCTTGCCTTCTCACTTCTCCAGTTCCTCTTGGCCTTGGACTCTGGAGCTGAGTCAGGCAATGGACAGGTGATGTTTCCCTTCACTGGGGAGATCAAAGGGCAATCAAGAATTAAAATGCAAGTTTCGATTACATTTCTTTTTACTGTAAAACCGTTTGAGACGTCAGAAAACAGTGGAATAGAAAATATCTGTTTTAGCAGGCCCTTATGCTGGAGCTAAGGCTAATTCTCTGTGAGCCACCCCATCATGGGTCAGGGCCACAGAGAAGCTGTGGAGACTTGTCAGCACAGAGGCAGCAAGATGCAACCCCTCTGTCCCAAGCCCAGCTGTAGTCACTGGTCCAGCCCCAGTGCAGGATGCAGGGAGGGGGGGAGGCATTTCCTGCGCTGCTCTCCTAGGAGAGAACTTCTCCAAGGGTGCTTATTTTCTCCTGTCTGTTGCTTCTCTTCTACCTCACCCCTCCTCTTCCCCCCTCACTGCAAAGTCTGACCTCGCTTTTCTATGGAGAGCAGAGCGAGAAGGAGAAGTCCCCGTCAGAAAGCAGCCCCCTGGATGCCGACAACAAGGATGTGGTGAGTGCCAGTGGCTGTGGCAGTGGGAGCTTGGACTGGGCTTGTCCTGGCCCAGGCTGTCCTGTTCTTTATCAGAAACCCAGGTCAGAAGTTAAATAGGAGAAATTGAACCTGAAGGGTTTTTTCGTCCTGGATTCTTTTGAGGCATATGTCTTGAATGGCAGTTCTGAGGGGATGCCCCCATCAGGGCAAGCATCTCCCAGCTGCATGGCTATCCTTGCAGCTATGGGAACCTAATTGGATGCATGGCCAAAGCCATGGTGCATGCCTGCAGAGATCTTTCTCAACCATCAGGACAGAGTCCCCTGCACCACATTTCCTCCTCTGCCAGCACAGTTGAATGCCGGGACTTTAAAGTAACCTTTTGTTTCTCTGTCACACCAGGCACATACCAGGCTTTGCTGGAAACAAACACAGATGGACACACTTTACTGCCTCTTTCTTTTTTGAGCAAAAGCTCAAAAGTCAGTCACTGGCGTGACTATGAAAAAAATTGTCATGACATTAAAAAAAACTAGGCAGGAAAGGAGCAAAACAAACAAGACCCTTGCAGGTGGCAGGAGGCCTGTTTAAAGCCTCTGTAACAGATGCTCTAGGCAAATGTATATTGCTCATCAAAAAATAAGTGAGAAAGATCACAGGGAAAGCCATCACTCTAAGGAGCAGATTAAGGGAGATTATTAAAAGTAAGAAGACATCCTTTAAAAAGTTGAACTGTTCACAAATGAGGAAAAATCTCATCTCTGCCAGGTTAGATGTAAAGTACACTAAGAGGGGAGAAGAGCAGTTTTGTGGAGAAGTTTGTAGAGAGCATGAAAGCAAGTACAGAATAACAAAATCACAGAATGGGTAAGGTTGGAAGGGACCAAAGTGAGCCATCTGGTCCAACCTCCCTACTCAAGCAGGGTCATCCTAGAGCACATGGCACAGGATTGTATCAAGACGGTTCTTGAATAACTCCAGTGAAAGAGACTCCACAACCTCTCTGGGCAACCTGTTCCAGTGCAAGCTCACCCACACAGGTGAGCTAAATGGCTTCAAGTTGTACCAGGGTACATTAAGATTGGATATTAGTAAAAAATTCTTCACTGAAAGGGTTGATACTGGAGCAGGTTGCCCAGGGAAGTAGTGAAATCACCATTCCTAGAGGTATTTAAGGGCTGTGTAGATGTGGCACTTAGGGCCATGGTTTAGTGGTGAACTTGGCAGTGCTTGGTTAATAGTTCAATGATTTTAGGGGTCTTTTCCAGCCTTACAATTCTATGATTCTATAAATCCTCCAGAAAGTGGTAAAGTGAAGAGGCCAGATGGCTGAGTGCTGTTTGGTACGGCTGTGACCAGGAGGACTGCAGAGGCACCTTGAACTTGCATGAACGCTAGTGTTTGCACAACGTAAAATAATGTGTAGGGGAGAAGACCCCCTAATATTGCATACATGGTGACAGGGAATAAGCTATTACACAAGAACTTAGGTTGTCCAGTATCACTTTACAGCAGTGCTGGCTCAGCGCTTGGTAGTGGTCAAAAAAGTGCATTGCATGTTAAGGACTGTCAGGAAAGGGGCAGAGAAGGGAGCTGCTGGGAGCCAGGAGCCTGTTACAGAGATGCTCCTTAATATTCAGAGGAAGCTGAGGTCCAGGAAGTCACCCCTGGGACAATGGGTTAGTGCTTGACTTCAGCTTTCTCTGCAAATCCTTCTGCAGCCAAAAATATGCACCTGACAGCCATGACCTGTTGGTTGATGTTTGCAGGGAGACTTCCTTGTCCATCTACACTCCTGCCCCAGCAGACCTCCAGCTCCCACTCACAGGAATTCTCTTATCACCACTTTCAGGAAGGTTGCATGGTCCCTCAGGGCTCTCATCACCTTCAAGAGAGGTTGTGCTCAGCTTCCCACCAGCTCTTTGGGCTGTGTTTTTCCTGCTCCTCCCAAGGCAGCTGCCTTTGCCACTGAGCTGAGCATTGCTGAGCTGCCTTGGGCACTGCCTCCATTTGCTTATCTCCCTGGCCATAGGCACTGCATCAGCTCTGTATGTCTCTAGCATATGTTGTGCCCCAGCTCCTTGCTGGAGAGGTGGGGTTGGTTGCCTTCATCTCATCCTGACTTTTGCCTTCTAGGGATTCTGCTCCTGGCTCATTTCTATCTACCAAATGAAGTAAGTGTGTGTCCTTGGCATTATGGCCATTTCTATCTACCAAATGAAGTAAGTGTGTGTCCCTGGCATTAGGCCATGCCCCACTGCTGCCCACCCCTGGGAAGCTGGTGTCCACAGGTGGTGGCCCATCACCCGGAGCTGCTGGGACCAGCGGCAGAGGAGAGCCCTCTTAAAACATCCACCCTGAAGAGAGAGCAGAGGGCTCATCTCCGCATTTCCCCTGGCCCCTAGATCCTATCCCAAAGAAAAGGGCTTCAACCTCTTGTGGTAGGAACCAGTCCTGTAATGGGATGGCAGCCAAAGGGTGCTTCTGTCCCTCATTCCTTCTGTGCCTAAATCGTTTGTGCCATAGGCAGGATGCCATGAGTTGGTATGGGCTGTTGGAGACTGGAGCAGTCAGAGTTCCTGTGGTGGGAGGTGGTGGGGAGGAACCACCAGCACTCATCCCCACCTGCCTCTCCCCAGGGACGAGGAGATTCAGAGCAAGTGTGGGATCGATGCCACCACCTACCTCTCCTTCCAGCGGCACCTCCTGGTCTTGCTGATGCTGGTCTGTGTGCTCTCCGTGGCTGTCATCCTGCCCGTCAACTTCTCAGGGGATCTCCTTGGTAGGTGCTTCCCTACTTACGGAAGGAGTGTTGTACAAGCTTCCCAGCCTTGGGGCAAGCACTATGCCTCTGAGACAAAAGGCAGAAGAACCCCTCTGTCAGAAGCCCTCAAGGGAGCATGAACCCACCATCAGTTGGGGGACAGAGGAACACAAGAGACAGGGAAGTTCAGGGCAGTGAGGACTTGGCGGGGACCTGGGAGATGGAAAAGGAGGGAGCAAAGACCAGAGCCACTAACTTCAAACATGGACATGCACGTTGTACTGATTTCCCTTAACCTTCTGCTTCTCCTCTTCCTCTGCAGGACACAATCCCACCCACTTTGGCCGGACAACCATCGCCAACATCCCAACACAGTAGGTGCTCCCACATGCAGGGGAGCTGTGTGTGCTGGTGCTGTGGTGGGCATTGCTGGGAGCACACAGGCACAGCACTTACCACAGCCCCGTGCTGGGGACAGGCAGAGGTCCATGTGAACAGCACAGCCACTCACAGGGGCTGCATGGCCTCATCTCTGTAGTATCTCAGCCTACACACTGGGTGCTACCCCTCTAGTCCCTGGGGTTAGGGGTCTGACAGCTGGCACAGGGAGGTCCTGCTGGGTGAAAGGGGTGGCCATGGGTGAGGTACCGGGTGCCAGGCTTGTCCCATGCCATGTGCTCACCACAGCTCTCTCTGATCCCCTCTTTCCCTCTTCCAGAGACCGTCTCCTGTGGCTGCACAGCATTTTCGCCCTCATCTATTTCATCCTCACCATTCTTTGCATGGCTCACCACTCTGTCCACCTAGAATACAGAGAGAACGAGAAGGTGAGCAACCACCCCTCTTCCAGCCTTGCCTTTTTCAGCACTAATGGACAACTTTTTGCATTGCACGAATGCTGGTCCCAGTAGGTAGGGAGAGCTTTAGAAACAGCCTGGGACTGGGCAGGCAGGGAAAGGTGTATCTGATTTTTGCCAGCTTCTGGAGAAAGTCTGACAGCCTGGGGACAGATCTCTCTCTCTTGCTCTCTTGTCTCTTGAGACTGAAGCTCTGCTGTCTCCATCTGTCTGGGGTATGACATTGTCTGGCTATGCCCCCAGGGTTTGGGACGAGGCATTGAGGAGTCCTGTGCTGACTGGCCTGGGGATGACAGTCAGTGCTCCAGCTCGCTGCTGGATGAGCAGAATAGCAGTGATGTGTCCCACAGATCCCCTGTACACCCACCCCCTCTGCCCCTTCTCCTCACCCAGGTCGCCCGGACACTGATGGTTACCCACATCCCCAAGGAGATCACAGACCCTTCCCTTATCATCAAGCATTTCCAGTGAGTAGCAGTGTGCCACAGCCTCGCTGCCTGAGTGGCAGGCAGGTGGCAAGGGCTGTCCTCATGTCCTGGCTCCTGGTGCCAACATGTCCCTGTGCTTGCAGCGAGGCTTATCCCAGCTGCACCATCACCAATGTCCAGTTTTGCTTCGATGTGCGCAAGCTGATGAAGCTGGATGCAGAGAGGTGAGTGCTTGCACGTCCACATTGCCTCTGTGGGTGGGAGTGGTACACCATGTCAGGGGCCCCAGGCTATGTTTCTGTTTGTATGTCTGCCACTCCCCACATGACCTTCACCCCTACTGGCTTCCTGGCAGGCGCAAGGCAATGAAGGGGCGGCTTTACTTCACCACCAAGGCACAGAAAGAAGGGAAGATCATGATCAAAACCCACCCCTGCGCCCACATCTTCTGCTGCCGCTTCTGTGGCTTTGAGCAGGTAGGAGGGTACGGGCAGGGCTGCAAGCAGCACACATGTACCACAGGCAAGGCAGAGCGTGGCAGCTTGCCTGTGCCCTAGCTCGGCAAGCGCAGCAGAGCTCCGGCTGCTCCTGCAGGTGGATGCTGAGCAGTACTATGGGGAGCTGGAGGAGAAGCTCACAGATGAGTTCAATGCTGAGCGCAACCGCATCACGCTCAAGCGGCTGGACATGGCCTTCGTCACCTTCCAGGATGAGCGGATGACAGCTGTGTGAGTGCCCCTCATGCAACAGACACGGGGATATCCCGCAGCCTGATGGCCACCACTGCTGGGAAACTGGGGCATCTTGCCGGCTTTTCCAGCCAAAGCCAGGCAGTGGGTCTGTCTCTTCTGTGCCTCTGCCATCTGCAGAGATGGCCGCCCTGTTGGGACTGCGGGAAGGCTCTCACAAGAACTGAGACCTGACCCCTGGCTCCCTACTCCTGCAGGATTTTGAAGGACTACAGCCACATCCGCTGCCGCAAGCACCCCCAGCAATCCTCTGTCACCACCGTGGTCAAGTCACACCACTGGGGTGTTCGCTATGCCCCTGCACCCAGCGATATCATCTGGTGAACCCCCGTGGCCGGAGGGAGGGAGGAAGCGGGAGCGAGCAGATGTGGTGGGAACCCATGCCCATAGCTATAAGGAGCCCATGCCCATAGCTGTAGGGAGCCCATTTAGCTGTAAGAAAGAATATAGATATGTGTCCGTATCTACAGAACACTTTCCCAGGGTGGCAGGAGCTGACAATCCCTCCTGTTGCCATAGCAGAAGTCAGCAGGAGTGACAGGGGTCATCACCCCAAGGCAGAGCTCAGCCAGCTGAAGTTTGGGGTGATGCCAGACTCAAATTTCTCCAGCCTGACTCCAAAGCCCCCTGGTGGTACAGACCTCCTCTGTGGCTATTCTCTGGTCCAGGGGGCTCTGCAGGTGACAGCACAGCAGCATTGGGAGGGGAAGAGGGCGAGCTCAGAACAGTGTCTGCCAGAATGGCTGGTGTGGATATCAGGAGGCAGAGCTTTGTGAAGCTATGTTGGGAGGCCCAGGACATGTGGCTTTTCTTCTACATCATGTCCAGTTCATGTTTTCCTCTCGCAGGGAGAATTTGTCAGTCCGTGGCACATCCTGGTGGGTGCGATTCATCCTCCTTAATATCTGCCTGTTCGTCCTTCTCTTCTTCCTCACCACGCCGGCCATCATTGTCAACACTATGGACATGTTCAATGTCACACACCCTGTGGAGAGCCTCAAGGTAGTCCTTGGCACCCCATGCCAATTTTCCTAAAGGGTCACCATTTCCAGGCTTGTCTGTGAGAGGGATAGGGTACCAGCTCTACACTGGCCCAAGAAGACAAGCCATCACTGGGATGGGCATTGATGAGAGACAAGGAGTGGTCATGCCTCTGGTTGCCATCCATCCCCTCCTTGTGTTTCCAGTGGCAGAGCCCTGAGGAACCTGTGCAAACATGTTTTGGTACTGGTGTCCATGAGGGTGGGCAGGTTGCTGTCCATGCATGAGGAAAGGTCTGAGAAGAGTTCTAGGAGATGTTAGGAGCTGCCAGCAGCACATCTCCTTCTTGCTCATTGACCTATGAGCTTTTGGGTGGGCACGGGAGCTCAGAGCATGGCTGTAGTGCCTTTGGCTGGCCTCAGGCTCTTCTCTCCTGAAACAAATGCCCCTGCTCAGGGGGGGCCTGCCTGCTGCACACACCATCCTGTGCCAGGAGACCCACTGAGCTATCTCCAGCATGACTGTGCTCTGGTGGACTCCTGAGGGGTGTCTGGCATCTCTCCTCTTACAGAACCCAATCATCACCCAGTTCTTCCCCACGCTGCTGCTCTGGGCTTTCTCTGTCTTCCTGCCCTTCCTTGTCTACTACTCAGCATTCTTCGAGTCTCACTGGACAAGGTAACGAGGCTGGCCCCCACGGTCCCCAGGGCTGCCATAGATGGGAGGAACCTCAGTGGAAGGGGGACCCAACCTGCAGGGAGGCAGGCAGTGGAGCAGCAGACCCCATCAGAGCCCAATAGGTGTTTCTCTCCATGAAAAAACCCAAGTCTGTGCCCAAAGGAGCCATTTCCTTCCCATAGTCCTGAACGCTTCCAGTCTACTGTCAAAGGCAGATGGTTTTAAGATGGATCTGAAGAAGTTTGTGAAAGGTGTGATGTGATGGTGGACTGGCAGCAGCAGGGCCATGATCCTGACTTGTTTGCCACATCCCGGGCATGCTTCCAGCCTTCCAAGGCTGACTTGTTTGCCACATCCCAGGCATGCTTCCAACCTTCCAAGGCTTCAGAGTGCTGAAAGTCTCCTAGTAGAGGAAACTGCCCAGCTCCTACAATGTGCTCTCTTCTGTCTTGACCCCCTACTGGCCCCAACCTTTGTGCCTGGTCTAAAAAGTCCTTGCAGGTGCTTTGTCACGAGCTCCCTTCCTTTTCCTGGGGGAAACAGGGGCTCCTGGACCCATTCTATACACCCATCTGCCTCTTGTCGGGTGTCTACCCTAGCAAGGATGGTGGGAGAGGGCAAGGACGAAGGAGGTGAGAGGCTGGAATACAAGAGCTTTCGCTACACCAGATTCCTCATGGTGACACCCCCTGGCCTGGGAGATGCTTTTCAAGGCCCCAGTAGATGCACAGAACAAATACACATGCCTTTCTGGGGCTGGGAGTAGCTCCTTGGTGAAGAGCAAGACCCAGCCCAGCCCCTTGCCCCACAGCTGCTTTTTCCTCAGAAAAGTACAATGTTCTTTTCTTCTCTCCCCTCTCTGCAGGTCAAGTGAAAATCAGATCACCATGCACAAGTGCTTCTTCTTCCTGGTGTTCATGGTTATCATCCTGCCCTCGCTGGGTCTGAGCAGGTACAGGCCACCCTGCCATGCTGCTTTCCATGCTCCCTAGCTACCAGGATCACACCCAGGCCCCTCAGCCCTGCAAGCCAGCCCCAAAGGGCTATAGTCCCACTGCCACTGGGACACAGCAGTCTCTGGGGAGAAAAACACCTTTTAGCACTGCCAAGCTGATCATAGCTGGTCACAGACAGAGCTTCCCTGTGGAGGAGCGGCATAGAGTAGCTTGCCAGTTTGCCACGGCTGACCCAAGGGTGCTGGTGGTGGTGAGCTGCTGCTTGGGGCCAGCCCTTCAGCAGACCCTGAAAGGACCTGGTCAGGTATTTACATAGCCCCAGCTACAGCTCCTGGCTGTCCAGGAGGCAAGCACCCACTCCACAGTGGTTTTGTGTGGCAGAAGGGGCTGTTCTGGCAGTGTAGGGTCCAGAGGGTCTTGCCCTTCAGGGCAGGGGAAAGCACATACCCACTGTGTGTCCCCTACATTGCTCTGCAGCTCCCCCTCTTTCTGAGCTGCTCCTCTTCTCTCCACTCCAGCTTGGACCTGTTTTTCCGCTGGCTCTTCGACACCCACTTTCTGGACGAAGCCGAAATCAAGTTCCAGTGAGTAGCAGGAAGCTCCCAAACTTCCCAGGCAAGCGGGAGCACCTGTTGTCAGCCCCCAGCAGCTCTCCTGGCTGCCTGCCTGAGCATTCTCTCACACTGTCTGTCCCTGGGACAGGTGTGTTTTCCTCCCAGACAACGGCGCTTTCTTTGTAAACTATGTGGTCACCTCCAGCCTGATTGGGACAGCTATGGAGCTGCTGCGCATCCCAGGCCTCCTTGTCTACACTGCCCGCCTCTGCTTTGCCAAGTCTGAGCCCGAACGGCTCCATGTCAAACGGGTATGTGGTTCTGGTCACATCTGAGCCTGCACAACCCCCAGCACAGCAAGACACGCTTGCTGCAAACTCAGGCTGTCATGGTCCTGTGGAGATGCTTGTGGGGACTTCTTCAGGATTCCCCTTGGGTGCTAATGGGGATGAGGCAATCCTGTGAGCCAGGGTGCAAAGGCAGGTGAAGCCTTTGCAGAGGCAGTAATGACTCTGTTGGTTGTGCCCCAGAGCCAAGCCTACCAGTTCCAGTTTGGACTAGAGTATGCCTGGACCTCCTGTATCTTCTCTGTTGTCATGACCTACAGCATCACCTGCCCCATCATCGTCCCCTTCGGTGAGTGTGATCCCATGCCCATGGTCCCAGCCACACCAAGAACAGCCTGTCCCAACCACCAGCAGGGGCATGGGAGTGCAAGCTTCCTGCATGGTACAGGAGGGCACTCTTGGGCATCATCCCCAGGGCCTGCTCTGCTCTCCCTGCGACCTGGCTGTCCCCATTGCCCTCCTCCCAAATGGCCCCTCTTGTCCCACCAGGGTTGCTCTACATGCTGCTCAAGCACATGGTTGACCGGTACAACATTTACTACGTGTACATCCCCACCAAGCTGAACCAGCGCCTCCACGTGGCCGCCATCAGCCAGGTCGTGGTGGCCCCCATCCTCTGCATGTTCTGGCTGCTCTTCTTCTCTGTCCTGCGCCTCGGTAGGGAGAGCTCGGGGCTGCACCCTGCCACTGCTGAGGGTCATGCTTGGGGATGGCAAGCCACTGGTGTCACCCCTGAGTTTGGCATGGGAAGGGGGAAGGTGGTGTGGTGTGGAGACCTGGCATCTGAGGGAGGTGTCAGCTAGTGTTTTGGGTAGGGGGCAAAGATATTGTGAGACACAAAGCAGGCATCAGCCAGGGGCTCAGCTGGACATGTAGCAGGTTCTTGGAGGCTCGTGTGCTGCCCCAGTGTCTCTGTGCTCCAGGTCCCACCCGGCCTGTCACCCTCTTTACCTTTGTGGTCCTCCTCTCCTGCATCATCTTCTCCTTCTTTGGCCTCTGCCTGAAGAAGTTGCAGCCACGGAAACCCTCCAGCTACCAGGTGAGTGCAGGCAGCTGCCCACGTTGTTCCTTCACCCCACTGCATCCTCTCCTTGCATCTCTGGGGTTCATTTGCCATGGGGAGTCTGAGGCAGCACTTGGCTGTCCCCAGCCAAAGCTGGGACTCCCAAAGCACCATTTCCTCCTGGCCTCCCTCTCCTCAGATGTCTGACCAGTCTGAGGGCAGCTTCAATGACGTGGAGCGGAGCAGTGTTTCCTCTACCCCTAACTCCAATGTGAGTACCCCTCCCCAGCCCTGCTTTGACTCCTGCCTTTGCTCCTCTGCATCCTGATGGCCCACTGCCCCCCGGGGCAGCTTTTTGTGGCCACTGTCCTGCAGGAGCCTGAGCTGAGCCTGACGCCAGCGGCCTCTCCGGCACACCAGTCCTATGGCACCATGGGCAACCATCTGGAGCCAGGAGAGGATGGGGAGGATGGGGGGCTGCAGAGCTTTGAGACAGAGCTGGAGACAGTGGAGGGCGAGTACAGAAGCGGCCCTGTGATGGAGAGCCAGGCTCGCTACCAGTGAACATCCATGGTGCCGGCTGAGGACCAACCGTGCTGAGAATGGAGGATGTGCCATGGGGCAGGAAGGAGCCTTCCCAGCACTGGTGGGGGCCATCTCTCTGATGGCACAGGGGGTGACAGGACTGATGTGAGGGGGAGACCTATTGCATGGGAGGTGGCAGGAGGCTCTGCTGGTCCTTCTGCTGCCTGGACTGGCTGAGCCCCCTAATGTCCCCCTGTCACCACCTGCCTCTTCCAGCCCACAGTGGGGAAGAGGGGGTGCAGCAGTATAGGGAGAGGGTCTCTCTGAGAGGCCATGCTTTTGGGGGCAGGAGGAAGGCCCTTGCCCCTCTTTGAGAAGGAAGCAGCCCAGACAGCACAGACGAATGTGCCCACCACCACATGGTCCTGTGGGTCCTCAGTGGCAGAGGACGGCCACCTCTAACCCTTGCATCCCACCCCACCCACCCACTGCTCAGGCAGCCATCTCAAAGCCCCCTGCTTTGCCCATTAAAGCAGAGACTGCTGACATGCGTGTGCATTGGTGGAGGAGGTGAGTGCCCAGGGCAGCTCCTACATCTGCCTGAGCACCAGTGGCCCTGCCCCAAGGTAGGCATCAAATGCAAGCCCAGCTCTTTCTCAACTTCTCACCCCATCCTTCCATCTCGCTACACTATGCCTACACCCTTGGGCTCTTGGGGGGAGAAGTGGGAGGTCAAGGGACAAGTCTGTTTGATGGCTACAAGAGCAGCTCCTTGTCATTCCTCTCCCCTGCCAGTATCCCCCTCGTGCTCATGCTCTCCCTGGGGCTGCCCATGACACCCAGCATGGCTCTGTCCTGTTGCAACAGAAAAGCAGGGTGAGTGCTAGCAGGACCCAGACTTCCAGGTCCTCCTGGTCCACCACATCCTGCCTGCCCTCACCCACAAGCCACAGCTGTGGGATGCTCCCCCAGCAGCCACACTGCCTCTCGAGTGTGAGTCCTGCTGTGGTTAGTGTAAGCACCAATTCCTGCCCAGACAGCATCCCTGGAGTTTTCCAGCTCGGCCAGAGTATCTGTGGTGGCCGCTGGGGGACGAGGGCTTATCCTCAGCCTGCTCAGTCCCTCTCCCATCATAGCCCACCTGGGCGTGCTGGCTCCTTGCTCAGCCCTTCTTAGGCCTCAGGGCTGATTTTCCTGTCCTTGATTCTTCTGCTAGCTTCAGAGCAACTCAAGTTGCCACCATCCTGGAGTGGGGAAGGGAGGATAGTGCAGCTCTGCCGGCACTGGGGCTGCCGGAATGGTGAGTGCTGCTGTGTGAAGGCAGGTGCTCAGCTATGGCACTGCTCAGTATTAGTGGTGCCACTGGTGGGGGGGGCATAGTGTGCCAGATCTGGGCGGGGGGGGATTTAAAAGACAGCCCAGAAGCGAGTTGTGGGTTTCAGTTGGACTCAAGTGGACCCTGGGACATTCCTGTGATGCTGGTGGGTCTCGGCCCAGCCGGCTGGCAACCCCATGGCCCCAGTCCCACCCATGCTCCTGCATGCTAGGGCAGTGGCTGCAGCACACTATCTACCCAAGCAGTTGCCTCGGGTGAGTCTTGAGCTCAGCTGCTCCCTCCCAACCCCAAAAAGTATCCCAGGGGTTTGGTGGCTTCCTGCCCACATGCCCCCATGGCTGCCCACAGCTCAGCCACTGCCCGCTCCAGGGGCAGCCCCAAACAGGGCAGGGGGATGCTGGTGGCCTCTCTGAGGGTGGAAGCAAGTGCCTGTGAGTGGCACTGTGTCCTCAGGAGCTCAGGCTGCTGGTCTGATTGCCCTTGGCTGCCCCACTGTAGGAATGTGCCAGAGGTCTGTACCTTCTTGTGATTTATTGCTATGACCGTGCCTTGAATAAAACGACTTCACCCAGCTGCTGCCTGGCGTCATCACCCCAACCTGTCTTTTCTGGCACCAGTATAGGGGGAACCCTCTCCAGTGGAGCCTGCAGAAGTACTCCATCCCCTTTTCCCACCTGTGGACTGCTTTTGGCCTTGCCTTGGGATGTTCTGCAGAGGGTTCAGTGGCAAGGAAACTTCTTGGACACCCCACCTCGAGACACCTTGCCACTCACCATGGCCCCCACAGAAACAAACCCCAACAAGTGGACAGAAACAGCAAAGTCACAGGAGCAGGAGAGCATCTCACTGTACCCTATCAGATGGACTGGCACAGCCCTTGGCACCATCCCTACATTGGGGATGGGGTGCAGCCCTGGGACAGTCATGTGCGTTCCCTGCACACCTTCTGTCAGCACTCTCTCCATTGGCAGGGCTGGCTCAGAACACCAGCAAAGGTGCAGACACTGCCTGAAGGTAGCAGGAGGGTGGCCTGGAACCCCTCTGGGACCACATCAAGGAGCAGGAGCAGCAGGGACCCATCCCATCTGGGTCAGATGGTCCCAAAGGTGAACTGCCCACCAGCAAGTCCCATGGTAGGGAGCGAACAACATTTTTGGAGTCTTTCTCTAGATTTCGAGCAGACAGTACTCTTTTACTCCCCTCATCCCTCCCAAAACTTGCTCTTTAAACCTGAATTCCTGCTTGAATGATTTGCCTCTGGTTTCAGCAGGTCCCTCCTGCTGGCTCCTCCACAGCTCCTCCAAGGTGAGCCCTGCCTGGCCACTCTGGCTTATGGCACAGGGCAGAAGGCAGAAAGGCAGAAAGGCAGAAGGCATGGTTAGGGCTTTCCTTCAGGTGAAAAACTGGAAAATTTAAAATCCCAGTCCACACACCCCTACAGAGGCCCCCCCTTGTTTATAATGAGTGATAAACAGGGCTAAACACTGGGGCAGGAGCTCTGGCTGTGAGCGAGGGCTGTAGTTGCCTCTGGCTCATGGCTTTCCCAGCCCTTCCACTGGGGAAGCTCATCACAGCCTAAGGAGGCTTTGTGAGCCCCATCATGCTACACCTGTGCCATGCCGGCCCTCAGAAACCCACTGCCTGATTGCAGCCTGCACACTCAGAAGTCCCTCACAGCCAGGGCCAATCAATTGCATGGAGTCTCCCACTGTGCCAGCTGGTCGTGGGCAATGACAGGAGCATCCCCACCAGGCAGCAGCCAAAGCAAAGGGGCAGTCTGTGGGAGCTGTGGCAAACAGCTATGCTGCTGCAGGCAGTCAAAGATGATGCTGCTGTTGGAGGCTGCTGCCCTGGCCCTTCCCTGCAGCACCGGAGTTGGGGTCCCACTACCAGCCCTGAGGCTGGCAGCTGTGCTCCAAGGCCAGGAAGAGCTGGAAAACTTATTTTAGCAGTGGCCCAAAGGGGGGATTTCTTTGCATTAAGGTCTCTGCTGCTCTCCTTGCCCATCACAGCCCCTCACACATTGCCCCGTGGAACAAGCCCCATCCTAAACATTCCCCAAGGCAGAGCAGCATGCCTTTCCCAGGTTGTTCACCCTTGTTTCCTGTGCCAGGGCTGGGATTTGCAGCCTTTACGAGATGCTATTACAGACCCTGAGCTGGCTTCCCCACTCTAGGCACTGCTCTTCAGCATCAAGTGCCGAACTCTCCCAGGGCTGGAAACCCACCATGTCAAAGCTGGAACATGCCCAAGAAGGAGGAGACAGGACCTTCTGCATCCTCACCAGCTGCTCCCTGGGCAAGGCTGATGGGGCAGCTCTGCAGTCCAGCTGGCAGGGTGGATGCTGCATGGAGAAGGCAGGAATTCACTGTGAGGCCATGCTCTGCTGCTGTTGGCAACCAGCAGCCGGTGACCAACACCAGGTGAGCCGATGCTATGCCAAAAAACAAAAGCAGCAGCTGAACAACAGAAAAGGGATTTTTAGGCTGATTGCTTAAGATTCTAATTCCATTAGAGGCTGTTATATTTGAAGGGCAATGAGTAATCAGTAGCAGGATGTCTCTGCTAGCCCCTCCGCTGCCCACCCATTCAATTACCATGCACAAAAACTTCCAACAGGCATTTGCTGCTGGATGCCTTCTCACGTTAGTTTAGCTGCACTACACAAGTGTTCCCAGTGACTAGTATCTCCAAAGCTAGAGCCAACAAGAAACCAGTAAACCCCGCTGTCATACTCCTTTTCTGGCCTGCTTGGGCCTTTTATATTAAAATAAACATAAGGCATCAGAAAGGGCTAAGATACACTCTTGTTCTTTATTAAACAGTACAGCTGGGTATAAGAGGCACACAAACTAGTTCAGTTCTCTTGGGAGTTACACAAAACGTGGCACAGAAAAGGAGAAGTCAAGGAGCTGGGAAAGCTAGAGGGGGCAGGGATGGTTTGAGGCAGTAACACCTACACCCCATCCATCACACAGCTGCCTACTTGTCACACAGAGCCAGAAGGTGTCACACTCCCATGATGCTGAAGGCTGATGCCCCAGAACAGGGTTGCAAAGAGGACATTCGCATTCCCAAACCCTCCTGCCCCATATCATGCCATCACAGCTAGTGCCTCCCTCCAGGCCTGGGTCCTCCATCCCTCATTGCTGGGTGCAAGAATGGGGAGGACTTCGCCTCATCCAGCAGATGGAGAGAGCCAGAGGCCAGAATGCACAGCACCACACTGTAGCACTGCAGAAGCAGAACATGGTACCATGGGGAGAACAATGAACATGGGGATGTTCACTGCCTGATCTACAACACCTCTCAGTTTGCCTACCAAACACAGCTGGAAGGCTCTTTGCTTGCTGGAAGTCCATGGCTACCATCAGGCCTGGTATCAGGAAATCAGAGACCCATCATTCCCTCCATGGCATGGGCTTGGGAGCCTTCTCCTGCCCCATCCTGGAGGATATCTGAGTATTGGAGGAATGTGTGTCCAGAACAGGACCATCTCAGCCCTCAACACCAGACTCCTCCTGTCCATACCCCTGTAACTGAAAAATTGCTCCATGTACTTGCTCTGGGGCTAGTGATGGCTAGAAACATGGTTCTGCCTGTTCCACAGTGACTTCCACATAAAGATGAACACTGCCTTAAAGTGCTCAAGCTCAGCTTCCCCCAGAGTCCTCAGGTACTGCTTCTCAGACATTTTCTGGGATTTCTTCTGGCAGATGCCATCTTCTCATTCCTGTGAGGAACTCTGCACATGGGTACTGTGTGCAGCTGGGAAGCACTCCAGGTTCTGACAGCATCAGCAGAAAGATTCCAGCTATGCTTCCTCTGGCCAAGAGCCAGAATTTCTGGAAGCTGTTGCCATGACATGATTGCAACCTTCATTTTTATTTTAAGACATCTTTGCCTTGTATTTATTTTATTCTCCTCAACACAAAGCAGTAAACAGACACTGCTGCTGCATTTCAGGTGGCTCTAAGGTTAAACCAACTGGCCAAACCAACACAAAGCCTTTCAGCTGGCAGCCCAGACTAATGTGACACCACTGCTTGAATCATCCCTAGGAAACCTACTGAGTTGTGGCCAACCTGACACAGGGAAAACCATGGATCCCATCTAGGGCAGAGGCAAGACTGAAGAGAGCACCAGGATTAACCATCTGTTAGTGATGTGTTGGTGAAGGGAAAGGGGGAAAAGCCTCATGTTGTGACCAGCCCTCACCTCTGCTGCCTCTGCCCCTGCCCCTGGAGGGAGCCAAATCCATCACTGCCACAGCTGGACCAGACACAGCAGTGCAGGAGGAGCAAGCAGTGCCAGACCTGGCAAGTACAGGCACAGCAAATAGGACCTCGGGCAAATAAGCCCAAGAGGCCTATGCCAGGTGTCACCTAACTAGGGTGGGTAGTCAGAGGAAGGAAGACGAGCCAGCTAAAAACCAGAGTAGGTACATGGGTGTTGGTGCTCCAACTAGCCCAAAGGAACTTGGGGCAGAGTGGCATACCTGTGCTGCTGCACACCCAGGCCTCACTTCAGGGACGTACGCTGCCAGCCCTTGGCAAAGGCAGAGATGTGTTGAAGCAAGGCTGAATCACTGTGAGAGCCCCAAAGCACATGTGACTAGTGGAGACAGCAATGGGCTGGTGCACAGAGAGAGACAGGTGGGGAGAGGCAGAGAGTGTGGTGTGAGTGCTCCCTGTGCTCAGGACTGCTGCATGGTCAGGGATGGGGATGGCTGGCAAGATCTAGTCCCCTTCTGGGTGGGTGTCCCAGCCGCGCTGCATGGCTTTCACCACAGCACTGTAGAGTTTGCTCCAAGCCTCCTGCACCTCTGGGCTGAAGGCAGTGCCAAGGCATTTCTCCAGCATGTACAGCAAGGACTCACCAACAGTCTGCAAACCAAAGAGGGAGGTGTCAAGCTCAGCAGCAGGGGATGACATGCAGTCCCTTGTCTCACTTCACCACCTTTTTTGACTTCTCCCATTGCAGGGCACCTGCTCCTCCTCCACTAGCAGTACCAGGCAGCTCAAAGGGGACCCAGAGCCAGTCCATGTCATCCCCTTCCCTGTCCTATGCAGGCCCTCATCCCACACACTGGGTGACTGGGGAGGGCAAGGCAGGGAGCAAGGGCTGACACCACACATGCAACACCAGGGGAGAGGGACACATCCATCCTCCACGGCTTCCACATGCAAGTAGACGGCCCCACCCCTTGGCATAGCAGTGAAGCAGCAGAGCTGAGCCATGTCCTGATGTCAGGAGAGCGGGTCAGATCCCAGGCTGGATGCTTAGGGCCTGCCTTGATGCCTCTCAGGCTTCTCCACAGGGCACTGTCCCTCACAGAGCTATGAGTAACCCCATGCAGGGGCACCCACACACTGAGGGCAGGGCTGGTGCCACAAACAAAAGGCGTCCTGCTCCCTCTGAAGAGGACAAAAACTAGCAGTATCAGGAGTGAGCCATGTGTTGGTTAGAAACCTTTTCTTCAACCTGCCGTTCCCTGCTGAATTATCCAGCATTTCTGTCCATGTTTGTTGGCAGGAGAGGAGTAAGCAAGGGTTTAATATGTAAGATGCTCAGGTCTTACTGCCATGGAGGAAGAAGGGGCTGGGGTGCAGCAACCCCATCTCAGTGCAGATATAGAGAAGTGGATGCTCCCTTTTCCAGATGTGGCAAGGTTTGCCCAGAGCATTTGATGCAGAGATCCAGGGCAAAGGCTGAGCCTGAAGCCCTGTATCACAGGAGAGACCGCAGTGCCCCAAATCATGGTCCTCTTCAGTGGAAATGCCATGCACCCATCTGTCCTTTCTCCCTGGGCTTACTGGGGAAGGACAGAAAATGAGGGGATCTCAAGGGTTTCCCTCATTGGGCAAATATCACTACACGGTTATCAGCACCTTGGGCGGGATGCCCTGAGCCACCAGCTTTCTCTCCAGCCAGTTGAACCCAGGATAAGGATGGGGACAGCCAAGGGCTGCAGGCAGGGGTGCACAAACACAGCTGCAACAGAACAAGAGAGGACACCTCACCGAGAAAGACTCGGTCTTCACACCAACTGCCTGGTGCTTCTTGCCAAGGTTGCAGAGATACTCTTCCAGGCAAGACAAGTTCTCCAGGTGGCTCACAGCAGCATCAATCACCAGCATGACCTGGTGCAGGAGCAGAAAGGCAGAATGGCATTGACAGCAAGAGGAACAGTCTGACTCTTCTACTTCACCCTCGTCAGCCTGACCCGCTCCCAGCCCAGCAGATGCCCTCTGAGCTTTCCTTTGCTCTACTGTGATCCGTGTGTCAAATCAGTGAGGCATGCTGGCAGCAGCACACACCACATCCTGCCATGGGACACTGCCAGAGGTGCACAGCAAGCAGCACTGCTAACCACCCTGTCCTAGAGAGGGTAAAGAGCCCTATAGCAGAGCAGTTGCAGGCTAAGACCTAATGCTGATGCAGTCATTACAACTGCTAGGACCCCAGGACAACTGTATGGGAAGTTGCTAGGACTGGAGTTTCCAACTAGGAGTTACCAAGATAGTGCAATTGTGAATAAGGCCGCTCTGATTCTAAGATCTGCCAAGGTATTTGAAGAGATGAGGTTGATAGTACAGCCAGGTCTCTTGACCTGGGTTGGTAAAGCACATACCACATGGTCTCCCAGGAGCATCAAGAACCAAATGGAAACAGGACAGAGAAATGCAATGAAGGATGAAGGGAACAGACATACAAAATTAGAAGAAGAGATTAAAGCCAGGGCATGGTTATCTTGGCAAAGCCAAGGGGTAATAGAATTCTGCCCTATAATTTCAGCAGAGAATTTATCTCCAACAAGAGCAAATAGCTATGTCGGCTCAAAGCAATAATAGAAGTAAAAATGGACTTAACTTTGCCAACAAACAGAGGCTGGAAAGCAATAAAAAGCTTGCAGCTATCAGAGGAGCACAGTCCTGAAACAGCCTCTTACGAGGAAGGCAAGCAAGGCACCAAAGTGGTTTAAGATGGAACCAGGCAGTTTATGAAGGCATCTGCAAGCCAAGGCTGTGCTCAGAGGCTCTCTCAGAGATGCTGTGGGCCTTCTGGCTCTGCAGCTGCACCAAGAGCCTCTCCACATTAATGGGTCCATGCAAGCCTTGCCCACTGCCCAGCTCTGTGCCAACTCCTGGTCAGCATGTGGCCAAGCAGAGGGCTTCGGTCCTTGTCCGGACAGAAGTGAGCTCCTTGAGGCATCTCACTCAGGTAGAAGGAGGAGGCTTCCAGCTTTCACAGGAGGCAATTCACTCTCAGACACGGGCATGAAAATCAGCATGGTGCTTCTTAGCCACCACAACCCGCATCCTCATCCCTTCCCCACTATTGTAGGACACTTTGTCCTGGCAGTAGTGCCTTCTGCAGTTACTGTCTCAGGAGGAAACTTCCCATGCATTCCCTGGTAAGACACACCACAGTCTCGAGTCATTGCCTAAGGGCTTCCTCCTCCATGGAGACTGTGCTCCAGCCATGCCATAGCACCTCTCTCACCTTCCTGATGTGATCCAGGAACTCAGGGGCAGAGAGGCACTCCTGAGGACTGGCAAACTGCTTGCAGTTGTACTGGAAAAGGGGCAACAGGTCAGGATCCAAGTCAAACAACCTGCAAAAACAAGAAAGAAACCCCATCTTCTCACTTCCTCAGCTTTATTTAAAGTCCTACTCACCCCAGGAACAACCCCATCAGCAGCACAACCACAGCCCCCTTTTACTTCCCTTCCCACCTACTGATCTCTTCCACTGGTAAAGGATTCAAAAGTTCTGAAAAGTTTTGGTTTTGGGCAATCCAGATTAGCTATAGGCAAAAACCTCTCTACTTCCCTGGCCCACAACCCCAGCTCTCAGATACATGTCTATGGCACCTGAGGACCAGTCCCAGCTCACTGGAGTTCCTCCCAACCTAGCCCTTCTCCCCAGAGTCTTGGTTGTTGGCTCGACTCTTCCCATTCCCACTTCTTGATCCCCTTGAACCCAAAAGTTCACAAATCAGGGAAGGTCTCCAAGCTCCAGTAGCTGTCTGGAGCAAGGGGGCATGCACAAACTCAGACAGTCTCCGACACCTCACCAGCTCCCATCCTGCCCCCCCTGCCCCTGCCCCATCTTCTCTGCCCCTGCATGTCAGGCACATATAGGCCTCAATAGCAGCCATTCAGGTAGATCTAACAGGCCACAGGGAATTCAGGCAAGACAGTCTCTCTCTCGTCATCCTGCACATTAAACTACTGCATCCCTCTCCCCCCACATTGCTGTCACTGCTCTAGTCCTGCTCCGGGAGGATCCCACTTGTTCCAGAAGCTGCTCATCAACTCTCCAACTGTTCTTTTTAAATGACTTTTCATTGATTTTTCCTTTTTCTCTTCACATAATTGATATATTAATCTGCGTAGCACAGGTAAGAAGCTGGGTATCAGTCATTCCCCCCGGCACACCATTTCCTCTGCCCTGACACTGAATCCCTCCCCGGCGGCCAGATCTGTGCCTGGGGCTGCGCAGCAGTTCCCTGATCAGGGAACAGTCAGGCGGCCCCTTCCATACGCTTCCCAGAGTTGAGGGTACAAGCAGCCCTTCAAACAGCAGAAGTCGTGGCGACAGGGGAGGGGATCAGCGGGCAGAAACGACAAACCCTGCCCGCCGCTTCTCTCTCACCCTCCGTCTCCGCGTAACAAAGTTCTCACTGGCAGAGGGTGGGAAAGGAGAGGGAGCAGCGCGGAGCGGAGCCCAGCACTGCCCCACGGCACCCGCGGCTGGGCGACGGAGGGGCTTCGGCCCCGGTTGCTCTCGGGAGCGGAGAGAGGCCAGAGGAAGGGACGCTGTCTGGGAGCCATCGCAAGCCACAGATTGGGAGGCGTTTTCTCCCAAGAAGCGGAGCCGTCCATTCCCGCCCCGGTCGGTCCGGGGTGCGGCGTCCGCAATCGCGCCGCCGCGCTGACCTGGTGAAGAGGACGAGGCCGTGCTGCTCGGGGCTGCTGCTCACACCGCGCCATCACCGCTCTCCGGGATCAGCGCTCGCTGCCGCCCGGTCAGCGCATCCCCGCTCTCCATGGCGGGGGCCCTGCCTTCTCGCCGCCCAAGGGAGGCGAGGCGCTGGTACCTGGCGGGCTCCGGCGGGCGGAGGGGCGGCGACGGCAGCCGCCCGCCCCTCGCTCCGCCGGGGGGCCCTGCCCCCCGCGCCCCGCGCCCGCCGCGCCCACCAGCCCCGGCGGATCCGTCCCCCCTGCGCCCCTGCCCCGCTCTGCCGCCGCTCTGCCCCGCGGCTGTCCCGGCCGGAGAAGGAAGAGCTCACCGAGTATTTCCCTTTCGGGGGAAGGAAGAAAAACGAAATTCAAAATCCCCAAACCTCCTTACCCCGGGTCCGCAGGGCAGAGCAGAAAGTTCGGCTCATTCACGTTTGACATTTCCCGTCGACCTGATTTTACGAGCGAAGCAGCACCGCAGAGCCGTGCCAGCGAGGGAACCACCGGGACCCAGACACTTTCCCTCACCATTCAGCACAGCTCCTTCCGAGCGTAACTTTGCTTGGGAGGGCCTCGGCGATGCTCCGCCATCCTCTAGCTCTTGGCCACATCCACTGAGACTCTGGATGCCACACAGACACCTGCTATTTCCATAGGCAGACGCAGTCTAGACACTGCAAAGTACGTATTTAATTTGAGGCTAATTAAGACAGCTAAACCAGACAAAGCTGTTAGTAACAGATCGGAAGACATCATCTTTGTCAATTGTGTTCACGATGCACAGATTCTCTTTCTTGTTCAGACACTGCTTAATTTGGCCCCAGGATGTAGGCAGCACAGAGGAAACAAAGCAAGAAGGGGCAAATGAGGTCTCAAGCAGCACAACAAAAGTCAGGAAAGTTAAGGTTTTCATAAGGATGCAAGCAATACAGAAGCACAAATATTACTGAAACCATTGCAGTCTGCACAAAAATAACAATTGTGCTGATCTTGTTACAAGTTCTGGTTCTGTACATCAGACTTATTTCTTGTAATCAGGAGAGAAGACAGCAGCCTCCAACACAACCCAAGAACATATTGACTCAATGTAGGCATAAAGAAGTACTGAAAATAATCCCTGGGAGGAAACAAGTTCAAAGGCACAATGCTACATTATCAACCCCAGCTTGTCTCCCAGGGGCCTTTCTCCTATAGAGCTGGAGTGACAGCACTGACTGCAGTGACAGCAGTAAGCCACCCGAGATGGCTCTGCAAGTGCCAGAATAAATTACCTGTTTCCTCAGGATTATGAGACCTCACATTCTCAGTGCAGACCAGACAAGATGCTGCATAGGAAAAGCTCCACAAGGGTTAGAGGAGGCTGAAGAACCCTGTTCTAAAGCTGGGCTCTTGAAGGAAGAGTCCAACAAACTCACAAAAGCATTGAACTGTCAGATCACTCAGCCAGAAAACAAATGATGTCACAAGTATACTGTGTGTTAAAATGCCACTGGTAGAAAAGACTGAATTAATGTCAAAGGTTCCAAGACCTGGGAAAATGCAAATGGCTTCTGTTAAATAATGACTCCTCTTAGAAATACAGCATTTTACCTTTCACACTAAGAAAACCCCAAAGAGCATACCATCTCTACACATCTATATTCTTAGAGAACAGGGGATAAATTGAAAGCATTCAATAACAAAGAAAAGGCACAAGATGAAGGGCCATCTCATAGCTGGGGAGTCAAAACACACAACCTGCCAGCCTGCAGTGCTTCCTGCTGCTGGCCACCATCTTCTGGTCCAGGACAAGTTCCCACTAAAAACAGTGTCTTAGCTGTGTGGTTGCAAGGGGAACGTTCCCACTGGGCAGTGATGATAAATCACTGTGATGGTAACTGCTGAAACTGCAAGGAGCCTGAAAGGGCAGCTAGGAAAGCAGCAGGAAACACTGGGTTAATCCGAGCAGGGCAAATGCTGGCCCAGTAGTGCCAATGCAAACATTAACCTTTATCTTGCAGCTGATCGAGCACACCAGCAAAGAGCATGAAGTGTCATCTTGTGTCATCTGCACAAGGTACTCTGACATTTCAGCCAGTTGTCAAACACACAGCTGTGGAGCTTCACCAGAGCCTGGCTGGACAGTACAGCCTGGCCCTGCTAACAAGAAAGGGTAGAACAACAGATAGGCAGCAGTGTGCTGCTGGGGCACTGGAAAGGAGTCATCCTTTCCAGTGCCCCATCCTTTCATCTCCATCCTGGAGAGTCATCCCAGGCCACAGGATACTGAGGAGCAGAGTTGACGCACATATGTGAAGTCAGAGCAGCAAACAAGGCTGAGTATTTGCCTAGCAACATTTTGAGTACATTCAGACCTGGTTGATAGTGGAGGAAGAGAAATACCACAAAAACAAGTTGTTGAAGTTAAGAGCAATCAGCTCCTGAAGATTAGTTGGGATGTAGGACACCTTTCCTCGCATCCACATAGGCGCCATATCAGCTACCCTGCCCCAGGGCAACAACAAAGTACAGGTTCAGCCATTGCTCCTGACGGCAAGGGTGTCTCAGACAATAGCAGTGAAGCCGTGACAGCAAGAGAAAATGGTGAATCTTGTCCCAAGCCTTCCCCCCTGCACCTTCCCTCTGTGCGGCAGACGGTGGCTGCACGCTGAACGCGCGCAGACAAGGCTCAAGTGTCAGAACACCCCAGACATAACGGCAGCAATGAGAGTGCTCAGCATGACATGCCTTCCTTTCATGAGAAATACATCTACCCCAGCTGATGAAAGGGGCAATGTGCTGCCCATACCCGCCTGTTGGCACCCAAACTTCATGCTGGTATGACACTCAGCAGAGTCTAAGAACTCTTAATTTCTTCCCTGCCTTCCCCAGCAACAGCTCCTTCTGGGCTGGATACATTCAGGAGCAGTTTCCCTACCTTCCCTGACTCTCTGGACAGTGAATCCATCCCTTTGCTGCCTTTTGGCACTGGTACATGTTCCCTCCCTTAATAAAACCAGGATTTTTTAACCTGTACAGCACAGGTCTTCCAGCACAGGAGAAAGGAGCTGCAAGGAGGGACTTGATGTGGGAGACGGGGTAAGAAACATATGAACCACCATTCACATGACTTGAAAGAGCAAGGGTTTGGGAGACACGGTGCTCTTCCCTGTGTGCAAAGCAGCTTCTCCCTTGCAGCTATGTGGCTGTCAGTGGAGTTTCTCCTGCTGTCAGAGCACTGAAGTTCTGAGAGTACAAGTGGAGTCCAGAGAGGATTTGAAGTACAAGGAAAAACAAACAAGGAAACCTCCCTTCTTGTTCCAAATGTTTTGTGAGCCTTCAAGCATGAGAATCTCAGCAAGAGGTTGACCACTGCAAATGTTTCCATGGTCGGAGGGTTTCCTGCAATGCTTGCCAGCTCCCTTGGCTTCACACACCTAACCTGGCAGCTCAGCTCTTTTCTGAGCTGTTCTTGGATTTCTACAAGACCATCCCTAGAACTCTCATGAGTGAAAAACAACTGAGTCAGCAGCACAGACTGCTCCAAAATCATCTGTAGACTACTTGGAGAAAGGGGAGGGAAGTTTCTGGAGAAACTCACTGACATGCAACGAGGATGGTAACACGCTTTTGTGCTTTAGGAGAACACAAATATATGTTTTTAGTTTGCAGAGTCTCATTATTGTAATCTATAGCCCCTTCAAGTTACAGTACCAACACTCTTAACTGCCCTTGCCAAGTGTCAGCTTCACTTGTTCTCTGTCTCAGTTTACCCACATGGAAAGAAACTTGCCTGATCTCATAAAACTGTGTGACTGAACTAAGAATAAGCTCACAAATGCCAGTCCCCAGCACTGAAGTCAGGGTTCACAGCACCTGGAGAACAATCCTTCCTGCCCAGAGAGGCCCTATCTGCCTGGCCCAGGAACAATTGCTTTGCATGTGCTGCTGTGGCACCATCAATTTTCATCCCAGCTGCTGCACTAACAAACCCATATCCCCCTTTGAATTTGTGCTCATTTCCAATTCTACATCTGTGAGTCTTCATGAATAATGATACTCTGATCTAGCTGCCTCAGGCTCCCTGCTCACTTTTTATACAGACTCCTGGGCTTGCCTAATCCCCTTCTTTCCCCTTGTCCCCAGTCTGAAAACCTCAGACCATGACAGTTCCTGTTTTTCCCAGACTCCCATCCCCATCCTCAGGTGGGATCAGAACTCATGCAATGCTCCCAGCAGTCTTCTCAAGCTATCCCCTCAGGCGATGGTGTGGCACAGCTCAGTAGCAAAGCAAGTCACGAAATACAGTTGCATAACAAGAATCAAAAGCAATGCAGGAGGGAATAATCTTGTCCATAACATGATTAAGGCAAGCTGCAGAGCTTGCTGACTGCCACCACGACTGTGGAGAGAACAGGGTAGCCCTACCAACCTTGGGGATCTGGGCTAAGAGAAGAGGGATAGGCAGAGGGAGAAGGAGCAATGTGTGGGAGAGGATTCAGTAGCAGAATAAAATGAAAACTCCTTTTGACTTCAATTTGCTACTAGACATTGCCAGGTTTATCTTGAATCTCCTGTGGCCAGCTAGGGAACATTTGTACAGGCAGGGGAAAACATTACAAGGATGACAGGGCATGAAGTGGTGAGAGAAGCCAAAGGGGACCACACCAAGTTGTTGGACCAGGTCTGGCACTTAAAAGATGCTCAGACCTTATCCCAGTTGTTACTCACCTTGTGCTCTCTAGCACAGTGATAATCCATCACCACCAGGCTGATCTTCCAAGAAGCAACCTCTGCCTTTTGTAAGTCACTCTACCAAAGTGAGTTCACATAGTGTATCAACCATGTCAGTCTTGACACACAAGATGAATTTGGTCATAAGACACAACTACAAATGTGCGCGCACTCCAAGCTGGTGGGATGCAAGCACCTGTGGTCCCAAAGCTCTCCAGCCTCATTTGCTTAGCATGGTGCTCTAGCTAATATGCCTGACAACATTGTGTTAGCACAGTTACCTGGCTTCTGTCCTACCTAGGAATGGTGCACATGGTCTTGGGTCTTCCTCTGATTGTCCTTATGCTTCTGGACTGGATCATCCTTCAGCTGCTGAAACATCATGGCAAAAGCTTGGTGAAAGGATGCTTTACTCCCTGTGGACCCTCCTCTGTAGTTTCCCTGCTGAGTTTGACTTGTTTCAGAAGCGCTGCGGGTGCTGATCTCTGATTTGTCATTGATCGTCTTCTCTCTGATCTCCACTCCGTCTGTTCTCTCCCTCCTTTGTGCACTTTAAACTGACACTATTGATTAGGTCATCTCCTACAAACATTTGACCTACAGTGGTTGTCTACAGGAATAGCATTTTTTACATGATCTTTTAAAACAAAGATTTTATATTTCATTGCACCCATTCCTTCATGGCAGGGCTGTGCCAGCATTCCCACCTTTCAGCTTTGCACTCAGCCATCTGGTCTCATAGCAAACCCCATGTGTTATTCCTTCTATGTGCAGGATCCTTTCCTGCTTGAGGTCTTCTCCTCCTCACCTATCTAAGCCATTCTAGTTTTGGGGCTTTGTCAAAAATGATTTTCCAGTTCAGTGAGGAATTTTGCACCTGCAAACTCCAGAGTCAAAGAAGCCTAAGTGTTGAATAAATACTGAGTTTCTGTCTTGAGGAGAATGATGTACCATGTCATATCACAAAGCACTTCCCAATCCATTAGTAACTAAATTGTTAATTTTATCTTTTTTAGTAATGCTCAAAACAAAGGTATTTCAGAAGACTTGGAGTATAAAATGTGGTAATACTCAGAAAGACCAAAGAGAATGATTAAGGAAAAAACTAACTAGCCTGATAAAAACTGGCATACAAGACAAATAACCCAGTAGGGTGTTTATTATAAAGGTGTTTGAAGTTGTGTGGGTCACAACTTTTCAGAGTGACCCATCGGTTCATGCCTTTTCATCTCTGCCAAGTAGCAATCTAACTCTTGATGCATCTCTTACTACCTATGTCCTGACAGTTTTTCATTAACTTCGATATTGCTCTTTATGCCTTCATTTTGAGAAGCAGCCTTTTTGCTTTCCCCTCCACATGACTCTCTCATAGCAGCCCTCAGTAATCTGCATTCTCACTTTCTGGACGCTTCTCTCTCATACTTGAAGTTAATTAATAACTTCTTACTCAGCTTCTTATGCTTGGCTTCTTTGGCTGTTCCTGGCCTTGCCTTACACTGGGATAGTTGGTGCTGGTGCTCTTGTTGACTTTTATTTAAGTATTGCTTCTCAGACTTGTTTCCAATGGGGGTTTGCCTGGAAGTTATTGAATTGTTTAAACTCACTTTCTTCAGCTGCACTGAAGCTGCACTTAGGCTGCACTTATTTGCCTCTTTTCACACAGTTCATAAATCTTAAATAAAGATTGTAGAATCACAGAATTGTTAAGGTTGGAAAAGACCTCCAAGATCATTGAGTCCAACTGTTAACCATTAACTGTCCACTGCCAGGTTCGCCACTAAACCATTCCCCAGGTGCCACATCTACATGTTTTTTGAACACTTCAAGGGCTGGTAATTCCACCACTTCTCTGGCCAACCTGTTCCAGTACCTGACCACTCTCTCAGTGAAAAAATGGCCTGGTACCAGGCCATTTCCTCTTGTCCTGTCACTTGTTACTTAAGAGAAGAGACCAACTCCCCCCTGTCTACAACCTCCTTTCAGGTAGTTGTAGAGAGTGATAATGTCTCCCTTGAGCCTCCCCTTCTCCAGGCTAAACAACCCCAGCTCCCTGAGCTACTCCTCCTAAGACTGTGCTCCAGACCCTTCACCAGCTCTGTTGCCCTTCTCTGGACACAGTCCAGCACCTCAGTGTCTTTCTTGTAGTGAGGGACCCCAAAACTGAACACGGGATTCAAGGTACAACCTCAGCAGTGCTGAGTACAGGGGGACAATCACTGCCCTGGTCCTGCTGGCCACACTGTTTCTAATACAAGATGTACCATCTTATACATGTTCACATTCTCATCTTAACCAAGTCTCCCCACTTCTCAGCTAGTTTCATTCTCCACCTCAAAACCAAATAGTTATTGTCCCTAAAGCATTGCAAGGGATCAGCACACTGCCAGGGTGGGACTCAGCTGATCCAACACAGTTCTTTCATATGGACAAGTAATCTAAACTCCCTTTCTGGTCAATGGAGAAGCCCAGGTACTTCATAACTACCTAATACTAAAATACATGGTAAAAAAAAACCAGATCAGGTGAATGAAGCCTGAAGACTACCTTTTGTCAGCTGCACGACAGCAGGATGACTGGCTTTGGATGAAATCTAGAGATAAAGCAATGACTGCAAGAAGGGTAAAAATGGACAAAGCAATTTACAGCAATTGTGACACTTAGACTACACCCATTCTGATAAAGCACAAACTTTCTATTTCCAGAGCATGCATTACATGGGCCAGAGTTACAGAGTTAGTGATGGTGCATTAGAAAACAACTCCAAAGTGTACAACCACATTCTTGGATGTAAACCAGGCAGCAGTGGTAAGTGTAGTGAAGATTTATTTCAGCATATTGAACTGGAGAGACTGATGCTGGAAGACAGTGTGCAGTTTGGGAAATCATATGGGTAAACTGAAGAAAATGAGAAGGGGCATGGGAAATCGAGGGCCAGAGGAAGTAACTTGCATTGAAAGTTTCTATTTTGTTAGAAAACAGAAGATTAAGAAAGCAGCTTGAAGACAGAGCACAAAATCTATACTAAAACACCAGGTTGTAAAGCCTCATTCTCGTTGAGGAACATGTAAGAGGGTGATGGCTGGAATCTAGCAGCCTAGAAATCTGGCAGGTTCGAATCAAATATAAATTGGAATCGCTCACCAGTGTACGCCCACGTGAGATCACTTACCTACAGAAAGAAGCCATTCTTCCTTTAGAGGGCAGTGAGAAGTAAAGTTTTACTCCAGATATTATCAGCATTTTCTGAACAATACTTCATTCTTTTTCCTTTCAGTTGTCTCCCTACATTCTAGCACAGCTTCTGTATCAGTACTCCTTCCTTCCAGAACAACAGCCCTGATCAGACAATATCCAAAGACCAACTTGCACTGTGTGAAGCAGTACAAGATGTCAATAGGCTTTTCAGAAGCCATTTAATAGCCTATTGTATCACTCTGTACAGGACATAGTACAGTTCCCAGCTGTCATGGTTTTACTTTAGCAGCCCTTGGAACATGTCTAAACAGACTGGTTGGCTCTTCTCCAGCACTGATCTGGGCACCAATGTGTAGCCCCAGATAAGTCAGCTGTACTTCGGTTTTCCCCACCTAGTTCCACCCCAAGCAATCCCCTATTACATTGTACTCAAAAGTATATGCTGGCCTCTCGCTACAGCCTGGTGTAGAGATAGATTCTGATTTTCAGCATTTCAGTTTTATTACAGACTCTTGCATTTACTTCACAGCAAGGGCCTCATTTGTACAGAACAGTGCACCAGTCTGGTGTTACAGATGCTATGGACTGAAAACAAGAATGACTTGTAGAAGAATGTTGGATTCCTGAATAAAGTGCTTGATCTGTCAAACAAAGTGTTCACAGGTAATCTACCAGAAGCTTGATGAAAATACCCATTAAACCTGACACATTATACATATTTACAATTTAACACGTCTTTAATAGGGAGAAGTAAACCTGCTTCAACACACATACTTTATTCTCATCCAAATAAACCAGTTTCACTTCCTGCTGTGCTTATCAGCAACTGCCTGGATTGCAGTAAAATCTGACCTCCTTGAATTGTAGTCCAACAACACTTGTGTGCTAAAAGTTGATGTAGATCATCACTATCCTAGATCAAACTCTTCAATAGGTCCATTTAAAGTTCATGTTGCTACTTCAAGTACGTGAGGAAGAGAGGAAAGGGAGAAAAAATCCACCCCAAGATCTAGGCACAAAGAGAATGCTTCCAAGAAGAGGTATTTATTACAAAATTAAATTCCAAATTCTACCTCATTTTCCATTATCACCTGTACAAAACACATTTATAGCTCAAGGGAACATTCTCCCATCCACACTGTATGATACAGTAATTGCACTGTGGTTAGAAGACATTCAGTTCGTGGACAGATGGACGCACGCACACACAGACAGCATTAGTAAGAAAGGTTCAGGATACAGGACAGAATTACAAAGGAACCCCTCTCACTGCTGCTACAAACTCTTGCTCATCCAAGGGCAAGTTCTCCAAGGATGGCTCCAAACAGTGACTCCTGTAAAACACAATAACCTCACTTGGCAACGTTTTAGGAACAGTTACAAATTCAGCAGCAGTGTTATCCGTGCTAATATATCACCACCTCAGATATTATTTGTGACAATCATAGCCCTTGACATTCAAGTAAAGAGCATAAAAAAGTTTAAAAAGTGAAGCAACTCACAACCCACGACGCAACCAAGGTCTTAGTACTTTAAAGAAGACAGAGACAATTTTCAGTCCTGACTGCTTGCAGTTCACAGTCCCCTGCTGAAAACAGCAAGTATGCTATGGAAGTGGTGTTCTTATCCTCAGCCTTCCTTTCCCAGCAGGAAAGAGCCTTATGTTCTAACAGTCCACACACTTTTGCTTTCATGACACACTTGCCCATGTGTGGGGTCACTTGCTGTAAAGGGGTAAAAAAAATAATCTTACCTACATTCCCCAGCTGGCAGAGACATAGGGCTAAGGAGATTTTCACACTGTCAGCAGGATCCCGAGAGGATGAAACAGGGCTTGTGCACAGAGTGCCAGTCGAGAGGGTAAGTCACTCAGGCACAGCATGAAGGAAAGCTGCTAAGTGTGGCAATGGAGAATTTCAGGTAAATGCCTGTTTTTCTGTGTTAAGAGTTGGTCCCTTGAAAATGATTCTCAGAGGGATTCAGGAGGAACAGGAGGGAATTGTCAAGTAATGCATTTGTTTACCTTTCCATAACAAGGTTCTGGTTTTGTTCTCAGATTACAAGTATTCATTTACTCAGGATATTACAAGATGTCCTGTTCTACCCCTTGTTCAGGCACCTGTATGAAACGGATGCACAGCCTAACAACTGGGGAAAGCAAAGACATGTCCTGTACTTTGGGCATACTTGAAGAAGCAGAAGAAAGGAGGAAGATATAAAAAGGTATATCCTGTCAATGCCCTTTGTGCATCAATCAGCCTTTCCAACCGAGACGCAAAAAGAAAACCCTCCACAGACAGGAAAGGGGTGGTGGCTCTCATACCCACCGGGCTGCAAACAATGGCGGTGAGCAGTGATGACACAAAGTCCTCCACCTGGGCCAAGAGCAACCTTGACACAGAAATGTCCACTCAAATCCTCCTCACAGTCACATCCCTGTCTCATAGAATGAGTAGTCCAGTTCCTGGAAATAAGCCGGTCCCTGCTGCTGCAGTAGATACGTGTGTATCTGTCCTGAAGTGACTGTTAACAGAAACCTTTTAAGATGGATGGATTGTCTAGGATAAAGCTAGATGAGCCTAGGGGCCCTCTACCTATCCTTCAAAGACTAAAGAGTTGAAGATATTTTACACACAAAAAAGAATTTGAACCAGGGAATGTGGCAGCCTGCAGCTTTTTGTGATTTGAATCCATGGATACAATTTGATGAAATACTTTGTCAGTGATAAAAGGAGCCCTGTCTGGCAAAGTTCAAAGAGAGCAGCTGCTCCAGAGAACTGAATCTTCTGGCCTCAGAAAGCACTGTGAGCCATTTTCCACATGACTGGGGAAGAAGACTAATAAGCAGTCCTCAAAAAAACCCTGAACTCATTCCACAAGCACAACTGGAAAAGCTGAACTGAAGCAGCCCAAATTCCATCCAGAAAGCAAAGAGTGCCCTACACCCATTGCCTCATGTTTGTACTCCTCAGACATTTTAAGACAGAAGCAGTAATGGAATCCCAATTATTTTATTTTATTGACCTCACAAAATATCAGTTACTATTATGTTCCAGCTGTGGCCTGACAGGTTTTAAGAACCAAATACTGAAGGTCAAATTCTAAAACAAAAAAATAAAATAAAAAAAAAAATCAGTATTCTTCTCCTGAAAGAAGACAGACCTACACCAGTCTACCTTTACTTGAATACCCAAACCTTGGAGTCCACAGGGTACAGAGGAAACACCTGCTCTCTAGACTTCAATATAGATCTTTCAATCTTTTTACCTCCAGATTAAAAAAGAAAAAAAAGTTCTGCTGTAAGTTGCTCCCTCTTGTGGAATAGCAAGATTTTTTTTCACTGTATGCCTCCATCTCCTTACCAGCATACAAGACCTAAGAAACAGATTAGTCTCAATGTCAATCTAATGCTCTCAGAGAATTTCTGAAATGACAGTCCTAAAGAAAAATAAACCCTTGTGTGTATTGAAACATAAGCTGGGCTTGTGCATAGGAAGGTGGGTTGGGAGCGTGACATTTGCCACCTTTAGCACTCAGCTGCCAATCCACATCCAAAAGATTATTAGTGATAAAGGATGGAGGGACCCTGGCCAAGAAAGAGTGGTTCATCATCTTCAGGCAACTTCTACAAAGCTGACCCCTTCATAATAACTGAAGAAATCAAGGTTACTGACTCAATTTTTGCATTCGCACAGGTTTAATCTGATGACTAAAGAGTTTTAGAAACTGTCATTCCAAAATGCTCATGTTTCTTAGGGTTTTTTTGTTGTTAATGCTAAGAGAAAGCGTGGTGTGCTGCAAAAAAACTCTGCACTTTAAATCATAGTTTTTATTAGCTCTTTTGGAAAATCTTCCTCATGAAAATGGGACTACCCTAGGGAAAGCTCAGATTCAGGATAGCAAAATATTAAATTAATTATCTCACCAAGAGTAGAAGATGCTGAATCCCATTGTTACAAAGGCAGCACTGCACTGTCAGCCACTCACATTGCCAACAGTTAACAACTCGCAGCTGCTGTCAGATCAAGCAGGATCTGAAGAAGTTTGCAGCCTTCTCTCTCATCCTTCTTGCCTATATATCACCACAGTGAGCCCCTGGCTCATGCAGGTAAGAGCACTTCCTGCAATAACAAGTGGAAAAGAATCATCAAACCCAGTAGCTAATTAGTGCAATGACTTCCCACCATATATGACCAGCAGGTAATTAACTCAAAACCTTTAGAATCAAAAGCACATGTCCATCCCATTTGACTTAGTATCTATAGGAGTCAAATTCTGGAGAGATGTGACATACCAAGCCAGAGCCTTTCAACAGCAAGCAGCTGCCTTACTGAACAATGCTATGGATCTCTATTGAAGGGGAATGAAAGCAAGTCTGACTGGAGTCTAGTACCCCCCACAGAACAACTATGCTAATGCAGCCCTTCTGTGCGGTAGGAAATACATTAGAATTCAAGATTTGGTAAGAGAAATAAATGCACAATTCATGTTTAAAGGCAGATACGCTCACCTGTAATTTTGATGAAAGGCTGTGGAGCAGAACAAGAACTCTGAAATGAAAGGCTTGAGTGCATTGAAACATACACAAAAGAGTCTCAAATATTACTTCTTGATATAGGAACACAGGTGGGGTCTAAGTGTCATTCATGTTGGATGCTACAAGGTAGCAACTTGAACTATGACAAGAAATTGAAACTGGTTGAAGAGTAGGAGATGGAATAAAAGGAACATCTACAAAAATAGACCTAACACAGGACAAAAGCACCTGATAAACTGAATTCTGATTTCTTGGAAGGGGTGGATTCAACATTCAATGGCTTTTGACACTTAAGAGACAAAGAATTTTTGCTTGGCCTCACATTTCCTTCAATACAGTAATTTGATGCCCAGCAATCTATGAGAGGGAACTTTTTCCATATGGGAATACAGAAAGCAGATACCTTGGCACCAGCAGCCAGCAGCCAGTTTTTCATTCCTTAAGATGAAGCCTTCCCCTAAAAGCACAGGTACTGGCACTGAAATAGCTGGGATCAAAAGGTGAATGACAGCTGTCTGTAAAATTTCCAAGCTATCATATTAGTCTCTAGTACATCCTCATGCTGGTCTCCACAGCATACTGGGGCTGAAAACAAATCACCTGTCATTTCCACTGTCATTTCCTTGGCAGTTTCAGACAGAACTGCAAAGAAGCTACAAAGTGCTGAGTTGGAACAGTCTGGCTCTGGAAACAGGCCTGCTAGGTAACTTACAAATGATTAAAGGTGACCAGAAAGCAAGGCAGTATATAGGGCTAAACAATTTCATCTCTGTATGCAGAAGGCCTGGGAAACAGGCAAGGCACAGTGGCTCAAGAGATTTCAAGCGGACTCCTTTCAGTCAAATTCTAAAAATTCAGGGTCAGAACAAAAGAACTGCAGATAGCCAGGGCAGGGTAGAATGGAGGTCCCCATATACTTACAGGATGCTTTCAAAAACCTCACCAAAAGAATAATTGTTAATCATGATAGAAGTCCTAAGGTCTCAGACACTGTCTGGCTTTCCAACTATAATGGTGCTTAGATTACAAGAAGGAAGACACACATAGGTGTACAATCACAGACAGCCTCCAGCTTCTACTGCTCTGAGTGCTGGAATGCCACTGCTGTTTGACTGGTATATATTGCTCAAAAGAATTGACATCTAAGGAGCCAGCTGTCCATGAATATAACCTAAGGACTCAGGACATGAGTCTTTTAATTTAAGGGGACCTTCTCATCCTCTGCATATTCCAATGCAGGCAGTGCAAACAAATGCCAAAGCAACAGGGCTACCTATACCCAGAGTTCTCCAGAGAGGGCATGTCTTCAAAGCACCAGAATCAGCCTGACATTGCAGCAGATCTCATGCTTCTCATCCGCTGTTCCCAGGCTTCCCTTGTTGGCTCTAGAACTCCCAGGAGTCCATCCACCGGAGCCCTGCCATGGGGCTGCTAGGGTCCGAGGCCATAGGTCCTATCATCCCATAGGACAGAGGATGGAAGAGGTAGAAGCTGTGGAAAGAAATCAAAAGCCCATCAAGGACCGCACAGTTTTTTGTTTCAAGAACTTTGCAGCAGATTAGTCCATAGAGATGTCCTATAGAATCTTTGGGTTGCACTGAGCTCCACTGGGGACCTTCTGATTTCTGCTGAACACAATATATACATAGCAAACAGTTTTATAACACATGGTATTTTCTCTTAGAAACCAACAGTTTTGGAGAAAAGCCAGCTGATAAAACCTACAGCAATAAAAAATCTGCCTATATTTGAGGAATATGGCACCATCATTGGGACTAGAACCAGAAACCACTGGATTTTGGGATTGGAGGAAAATAGAGTGTTCACACTGAGTGCTAGGATAAAAGAAAGATTCCCTGCAATGGAAAAATGTTCTATAAAGCATTACTGGGACACAGATGTTGAATCTAATAAAAATTGAGGGTTTAGGACTGGGCTTGAGGATGTCTGACAAATTCAGGAGAGAAGAGAGACAGAGACTCAAGGCTAAGGAAAATTAACAGGCATTAAAGTTTCCATTGAGATGGCAGCTATCACACATTCATGAAAAGTTAAGCTTTCAGCACTCACCTGTACAGGATAAGCAGAACCAGCGCCAGGAACCCCCCTCCATATACTTTTCTAGCTGTAGTGCTGGGTGACAAGAACCCAGCACAAAACTTCAGTAGTGAGTCCCAGGTGATTCCTAGGAGAAGGAAGAGGTAGGAATCAGGGGAAGAACAGAGCTGCTATGTTCACTGACTGGGCTGATGAAGCTCTGTTAACACCAGAAGACCATTCAAATTTTAAATTCATTTACTGTCGCAACCTTCAAAACTATAGAGATTGTTTTGTATCAGCAGAAGGTTCTTTTTTCCCCTACCTTTCCATTTTAATAAATGCAAATGAGATCTGGGCCTAAGATCCTAAGTTGGTACAAAATCACAGGAAAAACTACCAAGACCAAATTATAAACACACATGACAGAAAAGTCAGGAAAGCAAACAAAGAGAAGCAACTTGTACAAAAGCATATATAAACAGTGAAACAGCAGAGAATAGGAATCCCATCTCTAAATTTAAATGCCCTAAACACTAGACATGACTACCTTTTCAGGGTAGCAACAAAAAAAAAAAAAGACAATTTGGCCCAGCAAGGTGCTTTGTGAAAAACATTTTGAATTAGTCAACGTTTTCAAGCAGTTTGCACAAGCAAGCAGAAAGCCTATTAAAATTAATAAACTTTTTAATCTGAAAACATAAAATTTAATGGAATTTCACCTGTTTTTCCACCTTGTCTTCTCCTAGACTCTAGTATTTACCTGTCAACATGCTGGAAAAAAGCATGGCAGGAAAGTAGTGGTGAAAGTAGAGAACTCGTCCCATCATAAAAAAAGGGAGGTAATGAAGGAGCCAACCCAGTGTGATCTGCCCTCCACCACGTAGCACAACTCTGGATAGTTCTGGAACACAAGAATACAGACAGAGAAAAACTCAGCTACAGTTCGTATTTGCAAACCTTAACACACTAAATAAACTCAACAGGAAAGATCTTTGCAGGAAGTCATGTATTGGTCTGAAATTGCTTCAAGCCTCTGCAACATCCTGGCTGCATTCTTTATAAACATACTGTAAGGTAAACATATGCAAGTATTCTTCCCAAGAATGCCAAGGCAGTGGAAGGATTATAAAAAAGGTTTATTTCAGGTGCAAGGACCACTTTTTTATGATGCAGCATGCATCGGATCTTCAGGGGCAAAAGGCGAGTTCCCGCCCCCTCAAGGCCCCCTTTATCCTCTCCGATTCTCTGCCGCCTTCCCAAGGAGGCCTTGGACATGTCTGCAAACATGTTATCTGTCTGCATACTACAGAGAGAGATATCTTGCTCACAGCTTTTTCCTGTAACATTCTCTGAAATGCAGAAGGAAGGAAAAACATCATCTAACCCATTTGAAAAGGCATTTTGCAGTTTTTCTAAGTGAAACAAGTTCTAGCTTTCTGTTACAAAGTCTTGCGCGATTGCACCTATCCCTACACTACAAACACTTGTCAGGAGAACAGTAAAGAGAAGAAATATAGAGACATAAATCTCAAGGGACTGGCAGGAGGTTGATTGTGCTGTATGTTAAGACCAAACGTGCAGTTCCTCAGGGCATACATCAGACTAATCAGGTCACTCCAGTTACTGATGTTTTTTATTCTCTCTGCAATGAGACTATGAGCCATCCACATGATCACTCTGCCTGGAAAGAAATGTTGCCTAGCTTTCAGAGCCTGGGGAAGAGAGTGAGAGCTCTGGTGTCTGCATACAGCTTAGCCAATAACTTATTCTATAATTGAGTGGTTTCCCATCACATTTTAGGATTCACTTCCCTCAAGGAGAGCTACAAAACGAAGCAACCATTGAAGTAAACTGGAATGGTCAAAATATGACTTATTAGGGTTTGTGAATAGCTCTACCTCTAAAATGATTCAAAAAAGGACCATTGTATCTCTTGTGTTTGCCATTTGCTTTGCAAAAAGATCGGGAAACATTTCTGATTTTAAAACACTGTGCATACTACAGTAGAACAGAGAACATGCAGACCTTCACAGCAGGACTTTGATCCAACTGGCCTGTATCCCTTGTAGCATTTCTGTTGAAGATCTGTGCTGTTCACCATTAAACTACTTAACATATGAAGATCCCACTCTTTTCCTTGTGGACACTGCTCAATAATTCAAGCTCAGTTGTTTCCCACCCCTGACACACAAAGTCCTGCCATCCATACACTTTTCAGGCGTCTGCAAAAGGCATTTATGAAAAGGAAGACTGACCTTACCTTTGAGTTCATATGTCAGTTGGACACCTCTCTTCAGTGCCACTGCAGTGCAAACTGTTATCAGAAGATATAACCCCATAGTGACCAGATTTAGCCACCAAATCACCTACACGGGAAAAAATAAAGATTTGGGACTTTATGGTGGACACGTGCATGTGAGAGGAAATGAAAAGTTACATGCAAACATTAAGAGTACAATAAGAGACACTGTCCAAAAGGAGGAGAAGGAAGAGAAACACTGTCAATGGAAGAAGCAAGACTAAGCTAAAATTTCCTAAAGACATTGACTTGGAACCTCCCACTCCAACTTACTGGGTTTCCCAGCAAATAGACACGATAATCCGTCTCATTGACACCAGAAAAACGCAGGCCCTGAAGAAAGAGATCAGAAGGAAGTAAAATGGATATTCATCAGTCCAATTGCATCTTCAATGCAATGAAGAGGTGCTATGCTTCCAGAGGCACTGCAAAAGCACTTGAAAATAGAAAAGAAGGTGGACTAATCAATATACCTGGTAGTTGATGGGCCAGTGCCAAGGTTTGGATGTAACTTCATTGTCCTTTGGTTTGAGGCCGCTGTTTCCCTACAGATAAGTCAACATAAAATTTACATGAGCAGGCAGTTATGCTGCAACACCTGTCCAGAAATGTCTGTGTACGCAAACATACATCTTTCACTCTTCCTGAGTGAAAGCTCTTTTCTGACTTACATGAACACATCATCTTCCACAGAAGGGAATGCAATGAGGAAAATTAATGTTTTACTATTACTGTGCAAGTGAAAATGTTCTTTAGGTACCATAAGAGGCAGTATTCTCTCATTTCTCTTCTCCAGCTTTTCTGTTACTGAGGACACATGTTGCATAAGCAAGACCTTTGTTCATTAAGAGACTACTGTGACAAGTTTCCCTCCACTATGAAAAAAAACAAGCTTCAGAAAGATTATTTCCATGGAAACTCATGCAGGTGCTTCCTTACCTGAGATACTGATTGCCATGGAAATGCTTTACAATAACACTTTACAAGCATTAACAATAATTTCCTTGACTACTTTCTTTCTCTTAAAAATCTGAGAAGACCTTTACAAACAATAGCAAAGAAAACCTTGGACTCCATTCTCAAAATAGTAACTTCTCATTCTTCAGCTGAAGGACTGAGGAGCTGGAAGCAGAAGGGCTGTGGCCAAGAGTACAAAAAACAATCATGGAGAAAAGACTGCAAGCAGTTCACCTTGAAAATATTTAATCTGTTCTTTTTTTATATATATTCAGAGATAAAGAAGAAACCAGAAATCACAGCACCTTGATGAACTTCAAAAAAAATCAGGAGTTTTCCATTTTCAATCCAAACACTTGCTGTTCTCCTAAATGTCTGTTTAGCTTATTTTCTTGACTTTGACCACAGTAACATCCTCCTGCCTAACAAATACTAATTTAACTTTAAAACCTTCCAGGAAGGTAAGTAAAGTATGACATAACTAGGCTGTAGCCAGATCACACCAACAGCAGAGCCAGGCATTACATCCAAGGCTTCCAAACTTGGACGAATTAGCTCCATTCCTTTTTCTAAGTATAAATTCAAGTAGGTTGCTCAGGCATGTAAATTCTGCCCTAGCTTGCAGCCATCACCCAGATCTCTCAGAAAGTGCTATTTCTTTTTGATGCAAGAGAGAGGAGGAAGAAAATGATAATCTAGAATTAATGACATCCTACCCGGATCATAACCATGTGGGATTCTAGCAGAATTTCTGCAAAAGAAGGCTTCAAAACATCCAGGCTGATATTGGGCACTACAGGAAAAAGAGAGAAAAATAGATTAGACGTCTGTATGGTTTACATTTATTTGCATCTTTCATAAAAAACTACATTCTCTCCTTCTGCAACAAATCTGCTTCCAGAATTTGAATTCTCTATGCAATTCATTCATATTCTAAACACAGAGGCTTGCAGTTAAAAGTATCTCCCAGTGAATTTTACAACTGATGTACTCCTAGATTTCCTCCTTTACTTTCAGGAGCAAGAGAAAGAGACCAAACTCCATGAAATTAACAGATTTGTATTTCTGGCTAAAATTAGAGACATACTCTTCACAGGCTGCTGTTTATCTATATGAGCCATATGTGTGGGAGTGCATTACAACAGAACAAGAAATTCTACCAAGTCAAGAGCCCAGGATTTCTCTCCTTTGGTTTGCATACAGTTGCTCTCAAAGGATGAAGAACAGTAAGTTTTTTAATAAATCAGAACTCAGCCCAAGTCACCTGCAATTCAAGGGATGAAAATTGTGTTGAATAACTCAGGCCAGATGAGGCTGTGAAACATGTAACTCCTGGATGAGGCTGCAAGGCCCATCTGTCATTATTGGCAAATTCATATCTCTGTCACACACTATTAATTTCTTGATGGTACTGCAAAGTGATTATTTAGCATGCCCCCAGTAAGTGAGGGGAAAAAAATACACCAGAACAAGGTGGATCCTAGATTTTTTTAAAAATCATTGAAATATGTATGACATACATCAATGACAATAATTCCCAATTAAACAAAAAACGTTAAAAATAACAGCCTGTACTGCAGTGCTGTCCGTGAAGATCTCAAAATCCTTAAAAAAGTATACTTCCACTACACTTCAAGCATTATCACCAGCTTGCAGTACAAACAGTGAAACAGAAAAAGGCTTCACAACTCTGCAATGGCCCAAGTTCAGCAAGTTTGCACTTAAACTGGGAAAGAACACACATATTCCAAATGCTGAATGCCAGTTATTGCCATCTGATAGCTCATCCCTTCCTTAAACAGCAAGCCAAGATGCACTCTCAAACTGAAAGGAAATAAATTACTTACACTTAGGGTTAATATGATCTTCGAAGTTCCAGAGAGAATTGGGAGTCTCCTTCAGGTATGGTGTGCAGGTGACTTCCACTTGTTCCCAACCCCTGAGGAACAGTAGAACAGTTAACCACCACTCCACAAGAACACTCAATATTTCCAGTTCATGTCTGATTTTTCCCCATTTAGCTTTGTACTTCTCCACAACACCTATCATATCATGTAACCTCAGCAGTTGCATTCTTACATGCTCTAAGAACCATGTAGAAACCAAAGCAGATTTGCAAGGCAGTCAACATCAAAATTCTACTGAGTATTTGAACCACATTTCTAACTTTGGACATCTAAAAAAGCCTAGGTCCATAGGTGGGATTTTTGAAAATGACAAACATTCACAACTAGCAACTACGTCAGTTCAACCTTTATAGTCCCTCCAGAAGAAAATCACCATCATTAATTTAAATGAATCCATGCCTACAACAGCTGTATTACGGAAATAAAAGAATTACCTTAGGAGATACCACTAAGTGTTCTTTAGTCTGTCACCCTATTTCTGGCAGGTCACATCAAAGACTTTGGGAGGAAGTGCATCAAACCCTACAGTAATGTGACAGATTAATAAGGAAATTTCTATCAACCACCACTAATTAATTAATCCACTAATTAATTACCTTACCTGGAAGAAAAGTGATTACTACCCTTTAAATTAAAAAGAAATATAAAAACTAAATATACTCTAAACCATCCCTATTTGCAGTTAAAGAGTATTTTTTTCCCCTTAGCTCTTAGTATCATCAATGTTTTGAGGCAGTAACTTCCACTCACAGAGTAAGTTTTTGTTGGAAAAAAACCCAAATCACAACCTTTTTTGAATGCTCTTGACAGAGACTGTCTTTTTTTTCTTTTTAACCAAACACATTATTTACATCTGAGTCCAGTTTTATGGTGAAGTCTAACTGGCACTTGCATTCCTGACCAGGCAGTCACCGTAGGTACCTGCCTGCGCTCACTATGATTCAGCATCCACAGGATTCCTTATAATCTGGTTTAACCGTAACACAGTGAAGGGAAATCTAAGCTAGCAGAAACAGAGGCAGCTCTGGAAACAGTAGCAACATGACTACACATGCTGCTTCCAGATCCATGGTAGCATCCCACACAGAACAGCTTTCCAGATATGGCAGCTTGCTTGTCATTAGTCTTGGTGTCTCTGCATACATGTCATTTTAATGATGAAGATATATAATTCTAGGACAGAAAATCCTGACCCCTGCTAATAGCAACTTGTAACCATTGCCCTTGTTTCAGATGCTGCATGCAAAAATGGCATAAGGTCTTCCAACGACAACACAAATTAATACCAATAAAATTTTGATGATTATGGTATGGAACAGCATGAACTGCCCTGGCTTCTAGCCATTTTTGTGAACCCTAAGGATAAAATGGGACTTAAAGAACACATCTGTCATCCCCTCCTGGACTTATCAGATGACAAGATCTATGTCCATGCCATTCCTGGATCTCTTAGTAAGGCATATTATTTTTTAGAGACAACCTGGATGCATCCTAGATCCAAGCATTGGCACCTCATTGATTATGTCTTGGTGCGACAGAGAGATGTTCGCAGTGTTCATCATACCCGTGTGATGCCCAGTGCAGAATGCCAAACAGACTGTGCACTGTAAACTTAACTTCAACCTGAAGTTCAAACCTAAAAGGGGCAGTATTCCAAGGAGGAGACTCCAAGTTAACGATCTTCAATCAGCTACAGTGAGAGACAGCTTTCAGGCAAACCTTCAAACTAGGCTCGAGGATCATTCCATAGATTCCTCTCCTGAAACACTTTGGCAACATATTAAAAATAGCATCCTGCAGTCCTCTGAAGAGTCCTTAGGGTTCTCCTTCAAGAAGAACAAAGACTGGTTTGATGAAAACAATCAAGGGATCCAGGAATTGTTGAGAAAGAAGAGAACTGCTCACCAACACACCTTGCTCAGCCATCTTGTCATGAAAGAAAAGCAGCCTTTTGTCTTGCATGCAGCAAGCTCCAACAGAAACTTTGTGACATCCAGAACAAGTGGTGGATCAATCTAGCAGGAAAAATTCAATTATGTGCAGATACGGGTGATCACAGAGGATTCTACGAGGCCCTGAAAACAGCACATGGGCCTACATATCAGGTCCAAAGCCCTCTACTCAGCACAGATGGTCAAATGCTTCTCACAGATAAAACCTCCATTCTGAATCATTGGTCTGAACACTTTCAGACTCTTTTCAGTACCACCCGTGTAGTGCAAGACTCAGCAATTCAGTACATCACACAGCAACCAGTGAACAATGAATTGGATACTGCCCCTACTATGGAAGAAACTCTTAAGGTCATACAGCAGGTGAAAATTGGCAAGGCAGCTGGGGTCGATGGAATTCCACCTGAAGTCTGGAAACATGGGAGCCTTGCACTCCATGCTAACTTTCACAAGTTTGTGGTGCGCTGTTGGGAACAAGGTGAACTACCATCAGACCTTCCTGATGCAGTCATCATCACCTTGTATAAGAAGAAAGGAGATAAATCAGACTGCTCAAACTACTGGGGCATTACTCCGCTCTCCATTGCTGGCAAGATCCTGGCAAGAATACTTTTGAACAGACTAATACCCACTATAGCAGAAGAACTTCTACCTGAAAGCCAATACGGTTTCAGAGCCAACAGAAGCACCACAGACATGGTTATTTGTTCTCAGACAACTGCAAGAGAAGTGTAGGGAACAGAACAAAGGTCTTTATGTAACCTTTGTTGACCTCATCAAGGCTTTCAACACTGTGAGCAGAAAAGGTCTGTGGCAGATTTTGGAACGTTTAGGTTGTCCCCTCAAGTTCCTTAAAATGATCATCTCACTCCATGAGGATCAGCACGGCCAAGTCAGATATGGTAATGCACTTTCTGAGCCCTTTCTAATAACCAGTGGTGTGAAACAAGGCTGCATTCTTGCACCAACCCTATTCACAATCTTTCAGCATGATGCTCCAAAGGGCCACAGCAGACCTCGATGAAGAAGATGGTATCTACATTCGATACCGTACTGATGGAAACCTATTCAACCTAAGGCAACTGAAGGCCCATACTAAGACCTTAAACCATCTTGTCTGGGAGCTGCTTTATGCTGACAATGTCGCCTTCGTCGCCCACACAGGTGCTCTGCAGTGTTTAACATCCTGCTTTGATGAAGCTGCTGAGCTTTTTGGGCTGGAAGTCAGCTTGAAGAAGACAGAAGTTTTCTATCAGCCTGCACCTCAGGAAGTCTTCCATCATCCCCCTATCACCATTGGCCAATCAGAGCTCAAATCAGTCCAGCAGTTTAATTACCTAGGCAGCCTCATCTCCTCAGATGGTAAGATTGACGGGGAGATAGAC
>NW_021940750.1:20966665-20979126 GCF_001715985.3 Manacus vitellinus
CGCTGCTGATGCTTTTGAGAAAGCACACAGGGTCACTCTCGAGGAGAAAAGACAACGCAGAAAGAACCGTGTCTTGCCGATACCATCCAAGGAGTCTTTCTGCTGTGCCTTTTGCAACTGGACTTGTCTGTCTTGCATTGGCCTCTTTAGCCACCACTGTGCTTGCAGCAAATGTGGGTAGAGTCCTTCCCAAATCTTCATTTGTGAAGCCCAGCCATGATGATACCTTCACTGTAACAGAATGCATAACCCTAACCCAGATCTTCCCCTCTGATTATATTTTTAGTACCTGCTAGTTCCATTTTTATTCTTTTAAAAAAATGGAGGAAATGTGGTTATTGCTTAGTTTAAAAGTATCATTGAGTAAAGGACCATGTCAGCTCAAGGCCTTGCTGGGGTGGAGGGCAATTACAAACTATTTACCATTTTGGCAGAGTCTTTCCAGAAGAGCCCAATATACACCCTGTGGCCACATGGATTAACCGGATCTGACTCCGTAGGACTTTGATGAGCTTCCCAGTCTTTCTGCCCACCACTTCAATCCGCCAGAAATCATTGGAGTCTCCTGTTCCATTCTATCATGCAAACATAGCATTGCAGAAAAAAAAAAAATCACAAAACCAGAAAAAAAACCCCAAACAACCCCCCCCCCAACTAGAAAACATACAGAATTGAAGCACTGCAAATAACAAATTCAGAAACTGTAATGGTGGCAAAGTTAAACAAATGAGCCCAGACTACTCTCACTCAGACTTCACAGAAGAGATTCCCCATCCAGAGGACATCATTCTAGACATGAGCAAGCATTCACAAATACATCTTTATCTTGCCAACTTTAATTTTTTTTCTTCCAATTCATGCTTGACTGTGGTTCAGAACTACAGCATAAACAGGGGTAACTTGGCTGCTTCATAAAAGGGGTTTAGGCAACAGATCCTTGCATTTAGAAATTCAACCCGCAAAGCAGATTTCATTTTCATGATTCAAAATTCTGTCATCATTCTTTCAAAAAGGCACTTGTCTATGTGACAAGGCCAAATACATAAAATAATACTTGTCAGAGCAACTTCAAGGTTGCTCAGTTTGTCATTTCTGGAGTTGAATGCTGCCAAAGCTAGACTGGCAGTAAAAGTTTAAATTATGTTTTTATCTGTGTTCACATTAAATAGACTTTAAATATGAGATAAGCCATTTCACACTAAATCAGTTTTTCCTTCAGGATGGTAGATGCCCATCTATCACCTTGGCTAACAAACTAAAAAAACCAACAATAAATCCCCTTGGCATGATACGAACTCTCCCTAAAAGGAGTTTTTCTTCTATCTTGCCTTCACTTACTATTCCATAGCCAGTGACCTGAAAATGCTTCCTCGTCAAGGGAGCTTCATGCTGGTGACTGTGCAGATTTCTAGAAGTTCTGAAACGAAATTAAAACTTTTGAACCTTGTCAATTTGTAATTAGAACATTGGTTTGAGTCATTCAGAGATCAGCCACTGCTCTAACCACCAAATTCCAGCTGAGGGCAGGCAGGATTCAGCCTAAACAGGATGGGGGACACTGATCGCATCTGTCACTTCCCACCATGTAACTCTGAGCTTATGCCACACTAGGCAGTGTGGAAAAGGATGACAGCATGAATAAATAGAACCCTCAAGCTACAATCTATCACCTCCAAGTGGAGAAGACCTTGGGTTTTTGTTTTGCTGTGGACTTTTTTTTTTTTAACAGTAAAGGTGGGACAAACAGATTTGCTCTTGTAAGAAGAAAAGCAAGATCCTGACCTTCTGTGATCAGTTTTGCTTTTGAGGAGAAAGACTGTACCATTTAGGGGGAATCAGTGGCCACCATTAGCACGGTGCAGGTAGCCAGCCTCCCCCCCAGGCAGACTGGTGACTGAGGCAACCAGAGAAACCTGGCCATATCCCAGTCAGTCCTAAACGCGAGCGCCACCTGCTGCATCTCTTCTGCAGCACCGCTGCTTCCTCTCCTGCTCTGCAGACCTCACCACGACTTAACCAATTTTGCCTAATCAATTTTTATCATACTCATTATCGTATGCTTGATAGTAAACCCCCAAATTCAAGGAATTTAAAAAAATGGTCTTATAATAATTTCGGAAACCTAAGCAATTATTTGTGCAGATGCCATACTGAATACAACATGACGGTGATTTCCTGGCTCACAAGTTTTGAGGTCCTGTTATGAAATCAAAGCTGTGAAAGCATGAGGCATTTTGGCACAGTGATATTAGACTAGACAAAAACCATACATCAAGTCACTAGGGTGACTTGGTTCCTCTTAGGTATTCCTTGCAGAGAAGGAAGGCACCAGCTGACATTTTCATTCAGTGTTTCACTGCTGTGATTTCAATGCTGTTCAGAACTTCAGCGGGTGGATAGTGCCTATGCATGTAGGAACAGGACACTTGCAGTACACCAAAAAAAAACCACCTCACTCTTTATTTGCCCAGAAAACTCAGAGAGTGGGCACAAGCCCACACCCAATGAGGGTTTCAAAACTGCTTCTCTGCAAAAGAGTTACCCCGGAGTATCACACCTCACAGAGCAGAACAAATATCTCTGCTGCTTACACAGGTATTTCTAATAAAGTTGTGTTGTTCCGTTAAAAGTTTCCTATTTAAGACAACTTTCAAACATAAACCATAGAAAAAAAACCTCTACAAACCTCACACTGGAAATGCAGATATACAGATACCTCTGTCACACAGCCTGCTCGTGCTGGCCTAACCACATTGTCTCCAGCAGGACAAATCTCCCACCAATTCTATTCAATCATGTAATTTCTGAATCCCAGAAATCATCCTTACTCTTTATGTTCCAGACGAATAATATCTCCGTGCCTCACAAACTCCACAGGGCTCAAGGGGTCTGACAGATCTGCTGAAGGAAGGCAAACTAATTATATCAATGTCCTGACAAACACATCAGGGTCTTAGAAAGTTTCTTGTTAATGCTCATGCCTGAAGCAGACAATACAAGCAAACAACTTTGTGTGGATACACAGGCGGTGGGTAAAAAAAAGGAAACTGACAGGGAAAACATGCCTTAGTTACACTAGGTAATATTCTAAAACAGATGTACGTACGAACCATAGATTGTCATGTTCAGTACTCTTATCTCGTCCCAAGCAATCATTCCCAAAAATCTGTTAAATACAGTGTACCAGAATTTACCAGGACCCAACTTCCACAGGACTCTCTGCCACAATAACAGATTGCAAAAAATACTGAGTTCAGACTAATTTCCTCTCTGCTGTTATTTGTGGCCCTACCCAGCTGAAAAATTGTCAATGCAACCTTAAGCTGAGAAAAGTTTATTTATTTCAACTGTACAATCTAGAGAAGAACCAAAAACACAGTAGACACACGCAACATAAATCAAGATGGAGCCAGCTTCCCCCTGTTCTTCCTCCTCTCCCTCTCACTTCCATGAAGGATACTCTGTCCTGGAGGGAACTCAGAATATTTATGCGAAAAACTGAAGCAGTAGTTATAAAAGGCACTTCACTGGTATTTGTTACCTGTATCTGAATCATGTTTCTTTATAATCCACAGGTTATTCAAATCTTTATGTAAGTAGGCAGTGACCTGAAAGGACAGCAATTATTATTTTACGAAACAAGAAAAAAGCTGGTGATAGCAGACACACATTCCCCAGCAAACTGAAGTCCCAAATGAATGGACCAATAACACAGAAATGCTGGGATTACTTTTATGACTGTGCCCCCTAGAAAGTCAATTGGGGCCACTCTTTAACCCAGATCACCCCTCTTAGCCAGTGTACAGTGTACACTGTACAGTGTACAGTGTATATGCTCAGAAGCACTACACTTATGGTTCACAGGCATCATAAGTAACAGCCTCCAACCATACAGTTTGACCTCCTCTCACTCCAATGGGTCCTTCTACAACAACAGGATATTCAAACCTGAACTCTTGAATAATCACTGACCAGAGCCAGAAGATGGAAGCAGCACTGGATGCATGACAATAGGCTGTGACAACCATAATACTTCTGCCAAAAGATCCAGGCAAGGTAAGATTCAGGGATCAGCTGTTAGAGCTGCACATGCTACACAGCTGATCCTTGCCAGCCTGCTCAGCCTCACACAGAGTAACTGCGCCTACTGCTACCATGGACACGAGAGACCATCTTATTCCAGGATGCTTGCTCCCACAGCATGAGGAACGGAGTCCCTTTGGCTCATTCTCCTCTTCCAGCAGCAGCAAGCCCTGCTCCGTGGGACCCAGACCCAGACCTGTGCCTCCCACTCAGATGGGAGCAGATGTCCCAGTGGGTGGGTGAGAGAACACAGATGAGTGTGTGAGGGTGAGGTAAAAAGGGAGAGCTGGAGGTAGAACCTCATACCTTGAGGTTAAGCCATCAGGAGATGGGGGAAAGGTAGGGGCAAAGAGATCACTTTTTCCTCCCTAAATCTCCAAGTTCTAAATTCTGTTCCCCTCTCCAGAGCCCCAAGACTCTCCCAGAATCCTACCCTTGTCCGACCACCACAGTAGGGAGCACAGGGGGGAAATCTCCACCCTTTCCCACTTTCCTCAAGGAACTCCCATTAGTGTCCTCTTCAAATTCCCCTTCCCTGCTTTTAGTTTCGTAAGGCATGCTATGCACTTGAATTTTGCCTATACTTGAGCCAGTTTTGGTATGACATCTCAATCTACTGTAATAAATATCAATGTTACATGAGAGTATTAGAAATTTTCATTGTGACAAACAGCAGAAGAAGATTGAGATAAAGCTGTCACTTCTGAAAACTTCCTCCTCACCACAGAGACAGAAGGGAGTTAAAAACCAAACACTTGTGTTTCTCTGGCAACTTTCTTTCAAGGAGCTCAGAACAATTGTAAAATATATCTTGGGAAAGGTGCAGAAGCTGCAAAGATTTGTGAAGCTTGATGATGATGGACAAAAATAAGAAATTTACTTAATTTTTGTACTATTTATTTAGAGATAGTTACGTGATTTCTGATTTCTACTTTCACTTATTGCTTAATTATTTAATGAGAAGCCCTCAGCTCAGATACTTTCATTATGGCTACATTAGCTTACAAATGTACAGATATCTAATTTAATGAGCAAAGCCTTATAAATTCTTGGGCGACACATACAGAAAGCAAGGCACAAAAGAGAGGAATTCATGTAAGGTCACAGAGACCAGAGGCTGGAGTAAAAACAATACACAACAGTTCTAGTCCCTTGCTTTTAATATAAAGCAACAAAACCTATAACATAATGTATTTGTTTTAAACATAAGTTTTACAGCCTTCCTTGAGGTAACTTTCATATGGAAGACTATTCTGAAGTCCTCTTGGCCTCCATTTATGGACAGTGGTCTTGCATTACAGCAAGGCCTTATTACTGTAAGTCACCACTCTGGTGCAATGTGGTAGGTTGTCTTCAAACCTTTTTAGTCAGACTTCCAGGCCAAGCACACAGCTGTGGCACTGAGGGGGTAACAGATGCTAAATAAATACACAGCTCCTGTCACATTGGCCCCTAATGCTAAATGCAAAGGGAGTGAGCCAATGGTTGCAGTCACAGGCAATACAATCACAGCACACTGACCTGCTGCTGGCGGGCCCCAACGCCCTCTGGGTAGAGGTGCCAGTGAGAGTGAAGGTATCCCCCTGCCATCCGAAGGTTCTTCATTGTGATCACAGACCCATATGCCAAGTCTGCATGAGAAGGAAGGAGGAAAAAAAGGCATAAGGCAGCTCTCCTCTAAGTATCTCCCCCAGCTAGTCTATAGTGTTCCAATCAGATGTACATTGTCCTGTCCGTTTTGATGAAGTTTGTTTCCTGTTTGACGTGTTACTCCACAGGGCTCATTGCAAGCTTGCCTTCCATTTCAACCACAGTTCAGTGAAACTGTTATATAACATTTGGCTTAAACAATTAAAACTCTCCCACTGAGTTTTAACATAAACAAAAGTGCTAGTTCTTTTGTATGCAATTTCAATAATGGGAGGCTTGAGATGGCTTTCCAAGAGTATATGATGAAATTAAAATATGATCAAGTTTAAAAAGCACATGACTACACTGAAGCACTCCATCGCTGACCCCTAGGGCAATACAAGAGGGAAGGAAGGCAAGCTGAGCTATCAGATAGCAGAGCTGATACCCTGGCTTAAGACACCTTCCTTCATAGCCTCCCAACACAAGTGAGAGAACTCTGTCTTGGAGAATGGACCTGATGCTCTTCCAGTAGCAGTTCTGGAGCAGGGAACAGCCAGAGAAAAGATGAAGTGTCAAACAGTTAAACCAGATTAAAGGCTCAGTAGTCCCTAGGCAAGATGAGGATTAGGGCACAATCACAGAGCCATCTTTCCCATAAATTCACATACATGCTGAATAGAACACAACCGGACCAGGGGCACACTGGGTCACAAAGAACCCAATAGTTTTGATTTACACATGTTTTGAAAACAAATCCCACATCTGAATACCTTACAAACTTATGGTGAATAGGACAAATATATTTTTGTTGTCTCAAGCAATATTAAGGCCAAAAAATAACAAGATGCATGCACACAAAACAGTCAAATCCCTCAAAATGTCATCTTTCCCTCTTGAAGGAATATGATGAAACAGCTAGTGACCATGCACTGAACACAGCCACCTTCTTTTCTGGCAATACGTAAAACTGCCCAGAGGAACAGCATAGATCTAAGCACAACCATGAAGGCATAATCTGCACTCTCCTGCACTGAGTCACAGGAGATGCCATTTTATTTAAACCCCCATGTATACTGACAACACTCAGACTGGTTTATTTGTTTGGACACTCACGCTCTGGAATGGAGACATTATGAAGATTGTTCCCGATCAGCTGGGACTGAAATGCTGAACTGAAGAAACCATCCCCAGGGCCACTACAAAAGACAGCAAAGAATGTGACAATTCAGAATGCAGATAAACAAGCACACAAATCTCTGTCATGCATTACCAAATTGTTTTTACAGAGGAAAAACAACAAAAGCAGACAGGACATCAGAAGAAGAATGAATGCAGTTCCTTTAGATGCACCTCTAATGTTGTGAATCATAGCAGAGAGATAGTCTTGCAGGAAATTGTCCAGAGCTGCAAGGACTTGAGGTCACAAAAATGTAGCTGCTGGCACTGCATAAAAGCACCACACAGATCTTTGAGTGTTCTTACAACAAATAAACTGACCAACTGTCAGGATACATATAACAAAGCCTCTCTCTGTAGCTCTTTTAGTCTTGTTTCTGCTAAGAGGTTAATGGTAAGATCAGTTGACTTTAACTGAAAAATAACAGATTTAATTTTAAATTATTTTTTTATAGTGAAATGCATATTCACCTCATTTCTTAATGCTGGCATATGGAAAACATTACTTGGCCATTTTACTAGCTGTTGTGCTCTTTACATATAAAAAGCATCCCTTGGTTGCAGGCACTCAGAGAAGAGCCTTCCCTTTGGGCACACTCAGCCTTACTTTTGTCATCACAGCCAAAGCATTTTTCAGGAATGCAATGACTTTTTTTTTAATTACAAAGTGACAAAGAATGAAGTTGAGACATTTTCAGGTCCAGGAAAGAGAAGGGGAAAAAAAAAAGAAGACAGAGAGTTTGGTTAGGTTACTAGCTTGGCATTTCAGAAAGTGTCAAATTAAAATTCAGTTTCACTGCCAGCTTGGCCAGAGCCTTTCTGTAAGAACAATGCAGAAGTCTGGGAAGGAAATTAAACAAAGACACAGCTTGTGGCCATGCTTCTGACACTGAAAGTGGAGAAATACATAATCAGTAGCCTTTAATCAAAAGCAAAAACAAGTGACTCTTCTTCTGCAGAAAACATTGTGAAATACCTTTTATTTAATACTGCAAAATGAACAGCAAACATAGCCGTGTAGAGAGCAAGTGGGAGCACGATGAGGCAAAGTACACGAGCCATTAAATGTTTTCCAAACATCACCTGTAACAAACACAACTTGGATCAAACAGTGCAGCCGCAGGAACAATTCCTCTCCTTACTTCACAGGACTCTGAGTAGTGGTCCTAAAGCTGGAGCTTGACATGCAAGCAAGCTCAGGAGGTTGCAGAATTACCTCAACAAGGCCTAGAGAGAAGTAAAAGCTGAGGCAGACCTGGCAATGTATCTCCCAAAGCTGGACTTATGGTACCTTGAAATTTCAGGGTCTTGAGAAAAAAGACAAAAACAGGCAATAGGAGAGTTTAACGTTGCAAAGTGCTGAGCATCCCTAACTTTGGCAAATGAGGTTAGGCAGCTCTCATTGAAAATACTTTGAAAACAAGGACCTTAACTTGTTTATCAGTGGTACACATCTTGACACAAAATCACAGGAAAGAGATGGCTTCCAAAATAGTAACTGTCAAAGCTAAGCAAAAGGGAAAATGAAAACCTGTTCTCCAAGAAAGTTTCTCTATGCAAATGTGAATGTAACCAGGACTTCTTGGGGACTTAGATATGCTTCAGTCACAGAAATCACCTTGCTTAGCAAGGATGTTCTCACACTGCAACTTCTGTTGCTGCTTAGCCAGAAGCTACAGAAAAGTCATCAGCAAAATCTGTTTCAGCTATCTCAACACAAAAGCAGAGTATTTTATTTTAATCACTTAAAAAGATGTTTTTTACACAGATGCCCAAGCATTATTGATTCACATCCCACTAACACTACCGGTAGTAGAGTAAATAATGTAAAACACAGGGTGGGTAATAAATAGTTGCGGAAGAAAAAGCAAGTAAAACAGCAAAAATTGCTTGCTAAATGTCCACACTAACTTCAAAGTGGATGAAAGCAGATGTACTTGCTATTCTCCATATTTTTTTACATGATAGCTATCACACAATCAATCATTAAGCTATTCATTCTCCATCCCTCAATACCAGATCCAACAAATTCAGAAGTAATGGAAAAGGAACTAAACATATTACAAAACTAAGAACTCACTGAAGTCAACAAAGGAAAGAGTTGTTAAGCTCATGTACTCCAGCAGAACACTTAATAACCACTGGACGCTTCCAAAAATGCTGACTGATGGTACTTAGCCATGTTTATGCACTGGAGAGGCACATGAACTAATCTGCAATTGCCTGCTTAAAACAGTCTCAATATGCTTCAATCTTCATGAAAATTTTCTGACATCACATTTTTCTTTTTTGACTTTGCACTTAAGTCTGTAGTTTTTTTAACTATAGACTTCAATGCAAAGTCAAAAAGAAAATGCACGTGAAAGACAGCATTGAGCAAACCAGAAGAGTAGACTAAGATAAGTTGAGAATTCTAGAAATCAAATTAGTCCCAAAAACATTGCTTGTACATAATCATGAGTAGCTTCCTAACAAATACAGAGATTAAGTTATTCAGCCTTTCAGGAGTTTAATCCTCACTTTTTTTTTCCTCTCTCATCAAGCACCAAGGTTGACAAATAGCTATTCAGAAAGCATCTACCTTTTGGAGTAAATTTCTTTATATAGTGTAACACTCAGGGGTTTGCTGCCTTTGCTTCCAGCAACACAAATGAAATCACTGTGCAGCCGTCTGCTGGCAGAAAGCATAGACATGATGGATTTGTGCCGTTTCAAATGCAATTAAGTGACTTTGCTCAAGAAGTGCTTCTCCAGAGTTGGAACATTGCATCTTTGCAGCCCATATTGATTCACATTAATCAAAGAAAAACAAATCACACAGCGGGAATAGAAAAAGTCCCTCAAAACCCTCACTGTATGAGACAAACAAGAAAAAAACAGTAAGTGAAAAAAGAAGAATTTTCAAGCTTCAGAAGAGGCTGAGACAAGAGGAGAACTGAACACCTTTTAAAAGACGTGACTGAAGAATTTGTTTTCCTGCTGGTTGCAAGACAGCAAATGGTACATCAAGGTGTTTCTCCAAAAAAGCAGATTTCACAGTCCGCAAACGTAAAATACAATATATTAGGACAGGGTGCTCAAACTCACTAGCAAATTTTTAAAGCTTCTAGGAACTAAATATATGTGAAATCAAGGAGGGTATGGCTGCCTTCATCCTCTGGACTGGCTATGGATATTGTAAGTTGCAGAGCATTTCTATGACTCCTGATGGGATAGCATGCTCCTGCTCTGAGGCCTATCCACCCTTAACTCTCACAAAGCAGAGCCTGAGCTCACGCTGCTTATGCAAACCAAGTGCTGCAAGACATGCCTGTCTGCCAGGTAGCACACACTCCTCAGAAGCTCATGTAACAGTGCTGGACAACATCTTGCTTTGGGCCATTTTAAAGCCATTCCCAATGAGCATTTTTAGCTTAGACTGAAAAATCATCCAACTGGAAAGGTAACAGTTTCTCTAAGGAAAAAGGAACATTCTTTTTGCTGTGCTTTTATGACACTACATCCTGCTAATGTAAGTTAGTTTGTTTGTTTGTTTTCCAGAAGTCTGTCAATAGTTTTTTCATTATAACCTTAATCTTTATTTATCATCATCCACATCAGAAGCCCCTTTTTGCTGCACAGAGTATCACTGTCTGAGTAGCTACAGCCTTGTCAAAGACTGGGAGAATTACAAAGCAAACAAAACAAAGAAACACTTAAAGTAAAGAAAAGCCTTTGAAACTCACCAGTGACAGACTAAGGTTCCCCAGCAAGTCCCATAGGTCATAGATTGTGTTCAGGCCTACCAAGAGGACTACAAAAAGGCCAACAAACTTTACCCCCATAGCTCCAGCAAGGTTCACGCCAGTCAGACTCAGCCAGAACCACCAGGAGGCAGAAAATGGCCTGCAGGACCAGTGCAGAAAGTCAGTAAACAAAATGACGGCTACAGGAACGGGCATCTGCGATCACGAAAATAAACAGCAAATAAATTATCCTGCAAAATTACACTCCATCTTCTCAGGAAGAATAGAAAAACTAGTTTTTCATTAATTTTAGAATCATGCGAGGATACTGTCTTCAGATACAGGCTTGTGAAACCTTTATACAGGTTTCAGAAGGGTCCAACACTTAAAACAGGACATTCCTAGATCTCCCCTTTGAGGATGGAAACATAGACACCAGGTATAAGCTAAAATGCCAGTGTGAAGAAAGTCTGACCACACAGAAGTCATGAAAAAGAAACAAGACTTTTGCTCCATAAACTTACTTCTGACAAAAAGCTAGGGACACAGGGGAGAACAGGAGAAAAAGAGCACCATTACTAAAGCAGGAAGGCCATAGTGGAAAACATCTATCTGAAGCACAAACAAAAGCTGCAGCAAAAAGCAAACAAACTAGAAACTGAAATAAAATTGAACCACTGAGAAGAGATGAGAAAGGATGACAGCAGAATTTAAAACCTTTTTTCCTACCAGTTCCTAATGCCTTGATGTTTGCATTTTGAATCCCCATGACCTAAGCAAAACTATAGCTAGAGAGCTGGCGTTTAATTTGCATGATATCAACTACTTTGACAAGAGGATTAGCTGTAACATATGAAAAATAAGTTCAGGTCAAAGCCCACAGAGCTGATCAAGGGCTGCCCTGTAACTTAGTGCTTGCACTCCCTGGGGTATGTGTTGTAGATGAGGATGGCCTTGGCCTACATGACACTAGGGGCTGCATTTTAGCCATGTGTACTGTAGTCACACTAAGATTGATATGATCAGTTCTTGGAACGCTTCATGAAATAAGAATTGCTCACATATAACACAGTATTCTGAGGTTTTGTTTCTTTGAATTCTGGATGCATTGTGGGGAAACTACTCTGTGCAGCCCAGCCATGAAGAAGCCTTTTGGTATATACCAATACCTAGAAATCACCATCCCCCTCTGGATGGGTCTATGGCAAATATCCTCAGCAACTTGACTACTTTATTCAGAAACATCCTGGCTCTATTTCTCTCAAAGTTTTTGTAACAATTTCTCTAAACTAAACAAATTATACTATTTACCTCAGACAGCAGGATTTTTATAAGTGTTTATAGGATTACAGTCACAGATAAACTGTGTTTCTCTAGCCTGGAATCAAAGTAATTGGTTCAAAATAACAATATTTTTTTCCAGTAAGGACCAAAACCTTGAATAAGCTACTACCATCCTTCTCTGACCTACAGCATCTTTTATTAGCTTTCTTTCCTGTAAGTTTTAAAACGTTTAACCTTCATGTTCAAGATTTGCAGTTCCAAAAACTACATAAACTATTTTTGTTGAAATCACAGAATCAGCCGAGTTGGAAGGGACCTCTGAGATCATCAAGTCCAACCCTTGATCCACTACCACCACCATGGCACTAAGTGCCACATCCAGTTTCATCTTAAAGACCTCCAGGGACGGAGAATCCACCACTTCTCTGGGCAGCCCATTCCAATGCCTGATTACCCTCTGTAAAGAATTTCTTCCTAATATCTAACCTAAACCTCCCCTGGCACAGCTTAAGACCACGCCCTCTCGTCTTGCTGACAGCTGCCTGGGAGAAGAGACCAACC
>NW_021940750.1:20980122-21024321 GCF_001715985.3 Manacus vitellinus
ATCCTGTAGGTGCTGTGTGATTGCACTTAGGATGATCTGCTCCGTAACCTTGCCAGGCACTGAGGTCAGGCTGACGGGCCTGTAGTTTCCCGGGTCCTCCTTCCGGCCCTTTTTGTGGATTGGCGTGACATTCGCCAACTTCCAGTCATCTGGGACCTCCCCAGTGAGCCAGGACTGTTGGTAGATGATGGAGAGTTGCTTGGTGAGCTCTTCTGCCAACTCTCTCATCACCCTTGGGTGGATCCCATCTGGTCCCATACACTTGTGGGGGTCCAAGCGGCTCAGCAAGTCGCTGCTTCCTCCTGGATTACAGGGGGGCTATTCAGATTCTTATCTCTTTCTACAAGCTCCAGAAGCCAGCTGTCCTCAGGACAACCTGTCTTACTGTTGAAAACCGAGGTAAAGAAGGTGTTAAATACCTCAGCCTTTTCCTCATCTTTGATAACTATATTCCCGCCCATGTCCAATAAAGAATTTCCCTTCATGCTAAAATAATCTGGTTAAGCCTCTCTCTTGGTGTACCCCAGTCACAATACTTTCTCCCTAGTTACAAAAAAAACTTATACTAAAAATTTCTCTCCTCTACCAACAGCCGTTTTCACCTCCAAATTTCCTGAAATAATCCGATTTCAGCCATTCACCCAGACTACCAATGGCGGACATTTTCTAGTACTTTATCTGTGTGAAAGTTGAATACCTATAGTTTTACAAAATTATCATCTTTATCTTACCTATCTGCACAGCTGTTACATTTTACCATACTCAGAACAGCTCCCATGAGGAAGAACATCAGAATGGGATCCAGCAGAATATATTGTGACAAAGTAATACAGCCTGTATCTGCAGAGAGACACACAACAATGTCAAAAAGGCTTGCAGATCCAAAGCGAATCTAAGATTGTGGGAAGTCAGTTTCCTGAGCATAGTCAAGACAAGGAGAAGGAGAGAAATTCTAGAAACAGAAGGAGATAAGAAAATTTCAACTTTTACTTGGGAAAAAAATGGAAAAAAACCCAACAGAACCAAAAAACAGGCAGTACAACAGTATCTGTGAAACACCATTTGGAAAGTGCTGATAACATATTCAAATGGAGAGCATTACAGACAGCAACGATCTACCGAGGGCACTAGCATTGTGCCAGAGCACGCTACAGGAGAAGTCATCTTTCAAACTGTACCTATAAGAAATGAATATTACTTGGGTATTTTAAGTCTCCATGCCTTAATATCTGTGTGCCCCCACAAAACCCCAATTTGGGTAACTCTGTTTGCAATGTTAATTTCTCCATTTGGCTCAATTCAACAAGGAACTTTATCCATTTCTTACTGTGAACTCTTCTGTAGTAACGCAGAGGCTGTTAAATATCTCTATAATTCATATAATTCATAGGGGAGACATCACTAGTGCGCAAAATCATTCCTGACCATACATCTTACAAAAATTCTTAAAATTGAGGTGAAATGTAGTCTAATGCTGTGGTTATGCAAATAACAGAAGTAGCTATGAACTAAACAAGACTGTAATATTCTCAAGAGGATCACCAGTTAAAAAGCCTCATATATGCATATATTAAGTGAAATTATTTTGCCTTTGAGAAGGTCTCTCATTAACTCAAATATCCAGTGATTAGATAACACATGATAATCCAGAAATTAAGTTATCTGAACAGTCAGGTTACTCAATTTTCCTGTAGCAGAAACACCTACCAAAAATAAGGATGAAAGCTGTGAGTAAGGCTGCTGGCAGTGACTTTGACAGTTCCAACACTGTGAGGTAGGCAAAGGGAACCAGGCAGGAGCCAAGGAACGCACAAAACTGCAGGAAAAGAAGATCATGGGAGAAGTTATAACCCTTCATAAGATGAACAAGTGCTCACACCCCTTCCTTTCCTTCATCTTCCACACCTACCAACAACAGGAGGTGTCACAGTCGCTGAACTGAGTCACTAAGAATATTGGACAAAAGCCAACTGAACAAAGACACTGTTCAGAGGACAGACACTTACTCTGCTTGTAGAGGTGTCAGGAACAACAGTCAGTCACCCTCTTGCTAGACTACGTTAGATATTCATAAAAAGATTGGTCAAGTAAATGTACTACACATCAACTATACTCCACTTATTTTAACAAGATACTAGAATATGAAATCTAAGAACAAAATACACCTGCACCTTATGTCTTTACCAGACCAGATTCACCTCCCTTACACAAATGAGACCAAGGATAGTTGAAGGAGAATGAACAGAAATCAAAAGAAAAGCAAGCAGTACAAATTGCTAGAAACTAAACCAAGATTTACTCTTCTTTCTAGGTACTAACAATTGGACATTGTTTCTTCTTTTGGCTTGTCTTATCTGCTGTCAGTTATATGGCTCTTGGTCTTCCTAGACAGCAGTACAGCCAGGGTTTCAGATGAATACAAGTCTAAATTCTGCCCCCCTGTTGCAGGCTCCATCAGTTTACTCAGCTCCCTAGTGGTGTCAAACTGCAGGTGATAGTGGATGATCCTGGCTTTTTGACATCCTTGGCTCCCCAGCAGAGCAGCCAGGCACAATGAAGTGACAGAACCCCAAGTTCAGCAACATTTGCTTGGCAGAACAGGCAAGATATCTGTCCCACACAGGAGTGTAGTCTCACTGACTAGCAGCAAGAGTTGGCCTCAATAATCACCTTAATTTCTTACCCGAACTCTCACAGCCAGGCATTGACTTATTCACAAAAGAACCACTGACACTTTTCTAAGGAGCTTAAAGACAGGTCTCCAGGCTAAAGAGACCTCGACCCGATCCAGGAGAGCTGTTCTTATGACATAAACCTCTGCATTGAAAAGCACAGGAAAGTTAATCAGCTCAATACTAGCCTGCAGAACCTTACCCCTCTCATTCCCATGTAGTTGTGCTGCTCATATCGGTCCCCTGGCTTTTGGAAAGGAAATGTACCATCATATCCACTAAGGTAGCCAGCAAGTCCAATCAGCATCTGAAGAGGAAAGGTGAAAAAAAAACTGGTCAGGGAATTTGCACTGGAGGAAAAAGCACCGAAGCCAGCAGCAGGTAAAATTTTTATAGAAGCCAAGACTGATCCAGAGGACAACTACTTAATTCAGACATATCATCCAAACAAGAGTTTATGTATAGATAACATATGCAAACACATTGCTCTTTGTCTAAAGGCAAAATCAGGACAATTTTGGCTATGGACTATGACTGCATGCTAAAGAGAAATAGCAGGTGTGGGATTGAGCAGGGACAATTCTGTCTCTCTAGAATCTCCCATAGCTCCCTATCCCTTTAGGTTCAGAAGACTCAGTCTGAAAGGAAGATAACCTTGTCGAGGCAGTAGGAGTGCATCTTCATCAGCACTACACACTGTTGCTAAAACAAGTCAGAATAGAAAATCAGAGCTCTCAGGGTCCTTTGTGGTAGGCATCTCACTCGCACACAGGTTATCACAAGCTGTTTGTTTCCTTTCAAATGTAGGCTGCTATGACATAACCCCTCCAAGCCATAACTACCACACTGATTTTTTTAATTTCAAGCCTTTCAAATACCCAATGTACAATACCATAGTTTTCCCTTATTTGAAGTATTTTTGTAAAGACAAGAAGTTGCAAGTTGAGGTTGTGGATAGAGAATGCAAATTATCATGATGCCCAACAACAGGAAAGACAATGGAGTTTATCACAACCTTCGTCCAGAAGGCAAGAATAGACTTTTATTGGCCCACTCCTGTGGTTTCTAAAATATGTAACAGAAAAGCAGTTTACCTTCCCCAAAGGAGGGTGGACATCAAAGAAGAAAGTCCGATTAATGTAGTAACTTCCCATCTTCCCAAAATGAGTTTCATCCCAACTGGAAAAAAAAACCAACAAAACACAAACAAAACAAAACTTAACAATAACCAATATTCTATAATGCTGAAGACAGTAAAAAAAAAATCCAGGAAAGTCTTTTCATCTTTTCATCATACAGAGGGTTACTGCCACACATTCAATACAGATGATGCATTACATTTACTGGGAAATACTTAAGTCATTCTAGGATGGGCCCTTTTTTTAAAGTTTGATATCAGCACTCCAGAATCTCTAGTCTGCCTTCTGATTCCAGGCTGACCTCCGAGATGTTAAGAAGTCAGCCTGACGCCCACAGTCCCACAAAACCGCCTCTCCAGGACCCTCTGCAGCACGTCCCGAGAGCGGCGGCGAGGAGCGGGCTGGCCAGAGAGAGCAGCGCTTCCCTGGGGTCCTCCCTGCCAGGGTCCCGTCCCGCCATCTGTCTGGGATAAACACGGGGCTCTCCCAAGCCGGGCAAGGCCGGGGCGCAGGCTGGGTGTCAGGGCCAACCCCGCCGCAATCCGCCGGCTGCTCCCGGAGGAGCGGACACGGACAACGGACACGGACACGCACTCCGCACCCCGGGGGCTCGGGCACTGCCCGCCACGGGGGGAACGCACGCCCCGCCCGGCCCGTACCAGACGTTGCGGCGGCTCCGGCAGGCGGTTGAAGCGGGAGGCGAAGCTGAGGTGACAAGGGCCAGCGCGGCCGGGCGGGCGGAGACCGGCGGAGCGGTGGGGCGGCCCGGCCGCCCCGGCCCCCCCGGCCCCCGCGGGCTCCCCTGGCGCGGGCTGGCCACAGGATCCGCCGCGCGCGGACCGCGCCGGGAGCGGCGCATCCTGGGCACGACTGCAGGGCGGGCATCCGCGGGCACGCCGGGGGATTTATCCGGGATGCAGTCCCGGCTGCCGCCGAGTCTGAGCGGAGCCGGACGGGAATGAGCGCCGTCGCCGCCAAGGTACGCGGCGCTGGCTCCGCGCTCTCCCTGCGGAGCGGAGCGTCCCCGCCGGGCGGGAGGGGAGCGGGGACGATGGCGGCGCCAGAGCTGGAGGGAGCGGGCTTGGGGCTCGGTTCGCTCGCAGGGATCGCGGCCGCAATCGGCTTCTGGTGCCCTGGCTCCCCGGAAAGGCCGCCATGGCGATTCCCGGGAGGACTGCTGCCCCGGTGTCTCTGTCTCAGTGGAGAGCAAGGAATTTGCTGAATAAAACTAATGCTTCTCAAAGCATTGGTGTTTACTTATCGTAGTTTATCCACGTGCGCTGTTAACACCAAGGCCTGCCGCAGAGACACTGAGAGTTTAGGAGCAAAGCTGTTGTTTCTGCTTGTACCTTTACATTTGAACCCAGCAGAATACAAGGGGTGCCTTTCAGACACCGAGGTTTCCCCTACACCAGCCCCCAAGGAGCAGTGTATGTGTGCAGCCTGCTTGTTGTCATGGGTCTCAGGAAAGAGGTGAAAGGCTTTGCCTTCCCAAGTGCACCCCGAATATAGCCTAGAAAGAGGTGGTATCCAGAGCAGACCATACTGAAGTAGACAGGCATGGAAACCTGAGAACTCGACACATAGTTTGGGGTATTTCTTCCAACTTCCACAACAGTGAAATGCATTTCCCAGACTTTAACTCTCAACGGGTATTTAAGCCCAAACTTTCCTCACAGATGCTGGAAATGAAAACAGAACCAAAACAGAAATCTCAGTAGACATCAAGCAAATGTTGTTCTCCTTCTACCATCCCAGTTCCAGCCAGTCTAATGTGCAGCTTATGGGGCTTGTACCCCATGGGGTTTTAAATGCAGGCACTTCTTTTTTCATACTTCCCTGGCCCGTGCTCAGCTTTTCCTCTGAGAAAGATACAGTGTCACTGTGGGACCTGTCCACTGAGGACAAAACACTCCTACTGTCTCTAATCTTTACTTAGATGATTGTTTTTGCCTGTGATCTGCCCTGCTGCTGGGAGCAAAGCAGCATGAACTCAAGAGACCAGTCCAGACCCCAGCCTCTGGGCACACAGTTATTAGCTGAATGACAGGTTGTTTTCCATGTTCCTTTTGGTGAAATCCCCCAAGGGCCTTGAAATTATAAAGCAAGGCAATTAGGCTAGTACACTTTATTCCAAATAATAGCACAGGCTGCAAAAACAAAAAAGAACTGTAGAGAGGATCAGAAGAAATGTCTCTACCAGAGTCCGAAATAGATGTGGTGAAGGACATAAATTTCTGAGCCAAAAAATCATTTGCAAGGTCCTCAGGAAAAATAACTAAAAATACTATGTCATGAATGCTGTATATCTCTCTTCTGAAGCCACAGTTTCTGTTTCTTTCCCTGCAACCCGGCAGGCTAGACATATGGGGGAAAAAAAAAAAGCATAGCTGAGATTTCTAATACCCTGATCCCAGAAGCAGAGAATTTAAGAAAATCAGGAAATACTCTGTCCACTAAAATGTTGCCAATACTGCCATCATTTCCCTCCTCACTTATAAACCATTTTCCAGTAAATTTGGCTAGAGTAATTTAATCAAAGACATACCTCATTTAAACTTATTTGAACCAATCTAAACTGTAAGAGAAGCATCAGGGTTACAAAGAGGACTGGATCTTCAGTGTCTCTCTGGTTTTCTGTTGACAGACTCTCATTGGGCAAATCCCTGCTTTCTTCTGCCTTACTACCAGTATCTGGAATAATTTCTATGCATTCTGGGAGAGCAGAGATGCAGAGAGATCCCTGGCATGCCATGGGATCTATGGAAGGAAGGAGAGACATGATTACAGGTTTATTTAGAGACATACATGAATACCAGTTTCCTGTGTGGAAAGAAAAGACCGTTACACAAAAAAGCAATCTTTGTATTTTGCACAAAGTTGGTCTGGGAGCAGAATAGTAGCTTCTCCTAGTCCTGCAATGTAGAAAACCCTCTGCACTGGCTGGCACTGACAGCAGAAGGGCTCCAGGAGCATCCTAAGGGACCTCCCTGCAAAGGCAGCCCGTGTTCCTGGAGCTTGCAGTCATTCCCAGAGCTTGCAGTCATTCCCTAATGAAATGGAAATTCTGCATGTGGCTTTTCTTTCTTTGTTTTGTTCCCCAGGGACATATTTCTGCATTGGCAGCTGCTGACAGCCTGAGAGGCTCTCTAGATATCTTATTTATGGATGAAATGCTAGGGAAATAAAGATAGTTCCTAAATGTGCTTCCAAGCTTAAATCTGGTTAATAGTTCTGGTATTGGGGCTGGGAGGAGGTGAGGGCAGTGATTCAGGATGAAATCTGATTGGCTGTTTTTTGTGTCCTTGGCACAGAGTTGGGGGCATAGTCCTTTCCTCATTGGTTTTAGGAGAAAAGCCTTCCCCCATCCCAGCTGAGTTAAAAGGGAAAACAAAGGGGTTTTTTTTATTTCCTGGAGTAGACTGCACACACTGACCATGGCATCTGAAAAGGTGAGAGCTTGAACAGGGTGGAAGCATCCGAGAAATGTGCCTTGGTGCTATAGTTCATGTAGAGATGAATTGTCTGTCCTCATGGCCTTCATCTCAAACAGCAGAAGCTCTTCTTGTTTGGAAAGAGGCCGTGCCCTTCCCCGTGAGGCTGAAAAAGCTGTTTCATGCCATGCAAATATCCAGTGCAGGTGGTTGGCACAATCAGTGGAATTGGTTTCAGAAATCTAAGATGGTATAGAAGATACCAACATCAGATAGGGACTTCAAAAAGGGAAACTTCAAAGGGAATAATTTTAAGGTCACTTGTGCATTGCTGGAAACATCAGGTGCAACTAAATTATTAGAGTCTTTATCATGTCTATTTCATGTATTTATCATGAAAGACAGTGATGCCCAAATCAGGAACAACCACTTTCAGAAAGGAGTCCTCTCTTTCCCAAACATTGCTCTTCCCTGTCTTACAGTTCCTGAAATACCTTCTGCTCATGCATTCTTCTCCTTACAGTACTCTGGTGTTCCCAGCATATAACCATTCTATCTGTCCTTCTCTTCTCAGCCGATACTTTATAGCTATTTCCGAAGTTCCTGCTCTTGGAGAGTGCGAATTGGTAAGACCCAGTGTTGAGATCTCTTTTTTTTTTTTTTCCTCTCAGTGGTATTGCAGTATCCTCCCCTTCACCAACTCGATTAATCAATCACCTATTAAGAGAGAGGTCAGCAAACATGAACTGGAACAGTGAGGCATTTTCCCAGGGGGAGGGAAGGGAACACCACAGCTTACCTGGAGCAAGTGGGATGGAGGGGAACAGATAAGAGGCCTTCATGATATTGCCTCAGACTCTGGTATGCCCAGGTCTTGAGAGCTAAGCAAGGCTGGGAACAGCCCCTACTTGTACTGAGACAGCAGTGTTTTGCAGGTGAGCACGTGGTCCCTTGCCCTCTGTAAGACAAGTCAGGAAGGGCTGTGCTGCAAAGAGTGGCAAAACTTGTTTTGAAAAATGCAGTGGTTTTGCCAGGACTGATCTTTAGTGCTTTGATCCATCACTTCCAAGAGCACTGTCTTCTCAGTGGACTCAGACCACCCTCCTTGAGGGATATGGTCTTTTTTTAAAATGGAGATGGTAACATGTCGGGAGTGGGAAATCATGAATTTTATGTCTTGTTTATAGTGTATTATATTATCTTTTCATGTATTACGCCTTATTTGTGATGTATGTAAAACCTGTGTTCTTACTGGTTGATTTTTGGTGCATTACCATGTATGGTTATGTTTTCCTTTATAGTCATAATTTACATGCCCCACCTTAACTCCACCTTTTGTTCCAGAACCTTCCCTACCCTACCATATATAAGGCGGAGGCCATTTTATGTTGGAGCTTTTTTGCTTATAATCCTTGCCTGTTCGGTTCAGTTCCTCTTCAGTAAAGCCTTCTAGCCTTTTCACTCACGAAGTTGTGGATCTGGCTTTCTCCTTTGTGACTTCCACAAATGGCGCTCAAGCAGAGGGCACAACTAGAAGGTCTCTGAAGTTCAAAGAACTCGCCTGCTCCCCTTGAAGAAAAACTGCAACGAGACTGAACTCCAACACTCGCCACAGCTGAATAGCAAATCAGATCAGAACACCTAACTCGGAGAGGTGAGCAACAACAAAATTATCTTTTACCTTAAGTACCCCCTTTTACTCGTCCTAGAAAATTAATATCAAAATGGAATCCCAGCTAAAGACGAATCGGAGTTATATTATTATCTAAAAATTTAATCAAGAATCATGGACATTCTCAAATAAAAATATAGACCCAGTCCCAGAAACGTTAAACTGTCAAGAGTGGGACAAAATTGGCAAAATTTTGTGGATGGCAAGTAATAATGGAGATAAGAAAGCTTCGAAATCTCTGATAGCATGGACATTAATCCTTAATATATTACAACTAAAAAACCAGGAAGAAAAACGAGAATCACAATTTGAAATAATGGAAAATAAAAATCCAAGTCCGTGTAATGCTTTCCCAGATGACTCACAAAGTAAAAATCAAAATGGAGTCATCTTTAGTCCCTCACAAAAAGGCGGGCTTTTTACAGACACACAAGATGGCAAGCTTGACACTAGTTCTCAAAATAGCGTTAAGATCACTACTGCGTGGAACCCTTCGCAAAATGGCGCCCCTGCTAACTCCCAAGATGGCATTTTAACTACACAAACATCACCTAACACCATGGCAACGCCTGTCCCTAGTAAGACCCTAACGACGCCCATTTTCGGCAACCCTCCGGTGACATCATCTTCTGGGGTGACTGACATAAACATCAGTCAAGGTGGCGACGCCCATGGCACTTCCAGCCTGCTAAAAATAAACACCCACCAAGATAGCAGCGTCCATGAAAATCATATTACTACTTTAACCCCTATGATAAAAACCAATAAGCAGCGTGCAGAATCCAACCTAGCCATCATCAATTCTTCTCATCAATTCTTCAAAAAAAGTGGAAAACATCATGAAGATAAACAAACTATTATAGAATCAGAAAATACATCTACCAATGTGTTAGAAGATAAAATGTTTTATATTTCTAATGTATGTTCACTAGTAGAAAGTAGTGAATTTTATAATCAGGAAATAGCAACCATCTTCAAGTCAGAGTTTAAAACATATGCATTGGGAAAAAATGAATCTGATACAAAAGAAAAGAATCAAGGTATAGTAACAACAACATACAATACACAAGGCATACAAGACTCAAACCTCCAACCAAAGGAAACAATAACATCCATAGACACAGTGAAGCAAGCACAACTCACAGAAGTATTGAAGAAGGAGGTGAGAGCCATACTGATATCTGCCAAGGAGGGCTTAACGCCAGCAGAGCTGGAAGAGCAGTACATAACCATGATCCACAAACCACTGCCCCTCAAAGACCTAGGCTTCCAGTCCACCCTAGAGCTGGTGACACACATGCCTGAAGTTGTCCAAGTTTATTCTTATAAGAATGGCACTGTTATCCTCAAAGCCATTGTAGATGACACCGCCAAAAACATTGCCAAAACAGTTGCCTGTCAAAAGGGAAGAACATGCAAGAGAACTCCTCTGAATGTAAATGCTACTTCTCCCTCTAAAAGCTTTAGAAATCCACAGCGTTCCCCTTACACAACATCTCAAAGACCCAAAAACCAAAAGACTGAACAAATTGTTATAATTACAAGCACAGTCCCCGACAATCAAGGACTGTTATATGTAGAAGAAATGGCATATCATGATGATTATGGAAATCTCTACCAACGAATCAAACAAAAACATTTATGAAGTGTGAGTGTAGCAGCTGCTTTTTTAGTTTGATTTTGAAAATGAATATGTTCTCATATATTTTAATAAGTATTTCTTATTTACCTTCATGTGTTATTTTTGTTTAATAATGATTTACTTTATTATTAATATATTTATTGAGTTTTATTATTAAAGAAAAAAGAATAACATCACAACGAAGAAGATAACAACTGAAGAAAACAAGGACTGCCTACAAATTTCTGCAACAACTGAACAAGTTACGTAACTGAAAACAACCATTTAACCTTTAGAATGAGTGTGTTCTCATGCATTTTAATGAATATTTCTTATATAATTTTATATATTGTTTTAATATTTTGATAATTGATTACCTGATTTATACTGAAATGTTATTGTTAACACCTTTATTAAGTTTATTATTCAAGTTTCTACAGCAATTGAAACAAACAACATACAAAAAATACAAGAAGTAAGAAACACAAAAGAAACAGGGAGACCAGGCCATGCACATCAAAATCCCTTGTAAGAAGTCTGACGAAAAATGTAGTCCACGGAACTGAAAGTGGCGTTTAATCTGACTTTTACAAGGTTTAACATTAATGTAGTAGTTGATAATGTATACCTTGTCAGTAAAAAGAAAAAAGGGGGAGTAGAGATAATAAAGATAAATGACACCTGAGTAACAGTTTTATAACAAAAAATGTTTTTGCATTCCTGACAATTTTTGGTTTCATATATTAATTACTTTTTTATTATAAGTATATATTTACTTTGAAATATAGAAAAAATGTCAACTTACAGGAATAATTACTTACATACTTGAACTTATACACTGAAACTAATTATATGATTTAAACATATGGTTTATTTTTCAATTCATACAAATGTTTATAGTTGGTTAAACTCCACAAATAATCAACTTCTTGAGGTGAATGCAATAGTGTGTTTGTGTGAATGAAGGAGGCCTCCATGAATGTTTTGTGTGAGAGTATGAATGTGTGGAAACTTGAAAAACCTCAAAATGATAAAGTTCTTTCTTATCCGTTTATAAGCTCGGGCTAAGGTTAAAAAGTTAACAAGTTTACATTTTTGTCCTTTATCGTTAAGTTGGAAATCTCACAAACTTAGTTTTGCACTGTATTGAACTTCTGTTGTTAGTATAATGAGAAGTTCAAGGGCGAGTATTCTTTGGCCAGAGAGCTCGAGGGGAATGCTCGGGGCTCGAACCCCCCATAACAGTTCCCTAGCCCAAGTCGAGAGGGAGGCGAGGTAAGGGCTAGGCGAGGTACTGAAAAGTCCTCCGACAGTGCATTACCCACCATACAACCTTAAGTTGGAGTGGACAAGCAAGTGAACAGTCTCGTGACCTGGCTAGGACTAGCTTAGCTGGTAGAGCAGGAGACACTGGTCCTTGGGGCAGAGGCAACCGACATCCTCGGGGTGGAGGCAACCCTTATTGCCTTTGGGTTGAGCTACCCAAAAAGCTCAGGTAAACTTTATTTTGGAGGTTTCTCTTTTTATAATTTTTATATAGGGCTTAACATATTATTTCATTAATATCATCTATTTCAAAGTTACTTATTGTCTCTTAAAAGTTTAACAAAAATTCTTTTATCTCCTTCCGTATTACAAATTAACATTTTATCCCATGTTTAGCTTGAAGCTCTTTATTGCTGAAATCCCTCTAAATTACAAATAATTTATATAATCAGTTCTATCTTTATTAAAATAAAGAAAAAGGAAGATATGTTGGGAGTGGGAAATTGTGAATTTTGTGTCTTGTTTATAATGTATATTTTCATGTATTATGCCTTATTTGTGATGTATGTAAAACCTGTGTTCTTATTGGTTGATTTTTGGTGCATTACCATGTATGGTTATGTTTTCCTTTATAGTCATAATTTACATGCCCCACCTTAACTCCACCTTTTGTTCCAGAACCTTCCCTACCCTACCATATATAAGGTGGAGGCCATTTTATGTTGGAGCTTTTTTGCTTACAATCCTTGCCTGTTCAGTTCAGTTCCTCTTCAATAAAGCCTTCTAGCCTTTTCACCCACAAAGTTGTGGATCTGGCTTTCTCCTTTGCGCCTTCCACAGTAACATTTCCCTGAATCCATTACCAGTGAAAATAGTCGCACTCTACCTGTCTGAAGCTGTACACTCTGCTCTCCCTAGCACTGGCTCTGAAAGGGATTTCCTATGACCTGGTGCCAGTGAACCTCGTGAAGGATGGAGGACAGCAGGTAAGGATAGAGATACCATTGCTGTCTCCAAGGGTACTGAACTCTTAAACATCTGTGACTGAATTCAGAATGCTGAAGATCTTTTGCTCTTGCTTACTGTAATATGACTGAACATATCTGGTGCATAGACTTCTGAGAAGCTGCACGGCACTTTAAACACAGACACAACCTCATTCAATTAGCACCAGAAAGCGTGTGTGTGTCAGGGTGCATGTGTCCAAAAGATGCTAAATGATATTGCAGGGGGCTGCAAAGGGCCTGCCAAAGGAAGGGGTGGATTGGTAGAACTCTTCACGAGAACTTACTCGGGGGTCCCTAGGAGGGAGTTGTGCCCTAGTAATACCACCAGCTCAATGTGCCAGTATGGGCTAAGGCGGAGTTGGAGAACTAGAACAGTAATGCCAACACTGATGCAGGACCACCCATCCTGGGCATTGCAGTGATGGCTTATCAAGCGATAAGGCAGTCTGGCCCTGGATGCAGTGATCCCTGAGCCCCAGTGAGAGCTTGCTATAGGTTAATAGTATAGCATAACTTACTGAAAATATTAATATTGCAGTAGAGAGAAAAAACAGGTAAAAAAATGTTTAGTAACTGAGTTCTAGGGTAAGAAAAGAGAAAGAAGGATTTCTTATTGCTGTAAAGTAAGCTCAGGTTTGTTTCCACAGTTTTCCGCTGAATTCGAGGCACTGAATCCAATGAAGCAAGTCCCAGCCTTGAAAATTGATGGCATCACCCTTTCTCAGTCGGTGAGTTACCAGCCTCACCCCTGTTAATCATTCACTCCTGCCTGCTGCCCCATGTGGAGGGGATGGCTTTGCCTTATCTTTTCCCCCAAAGCTCTCATCTGTGCATTGGAAAAGAGATGGCATTTATGATAAACAATCCCACTTGGGAACAGAAGTAGCACATAGTGTTTGCTGGGAAGCTGCTGTCAAGGATTTGAGTTCAGTTACAGTTTGGTTCATAACTCTGCCTTTCACTGAGCAATTTCTAGTCTAACTTAGATGGCTGTGCCAGGATTTGCCTGAAATTACAGCTAGACTAAATGACAACAGGTCACAAGCAGACATCAGAGAGGATATTCTGTTCCCTGTGCTGGTTACAAATTTCATTCAAAAGCTGTTGTATCCTCTTGGATCAGCTCCTCTTTCCAGGTGTTCAGGATGTGAACTTTTCCTTGGCTCTTCAGTAACCTCCCATTATCTCTCTGTTCACTACAGCTAGCTATAATTCATTACCTCGAAGAGACACGGCCTAACCCCAGACTCCTGCCCCAAGATCCAAAGAAGAGAGCCCAAGTCAGAATGATTGCTGATCACATTGTCTCAGGCATTCAACCACTCCAGGTACTGCCTTGTCAGACCTATGCAAATGAAAAAATCAGAAAGGATTTCCATCTCTGAAATTCTCAGTCTGTTTAAATTGTTGCCAGCCAACAGGGTGGCAGAACTTCAGACTTGTGAGTTAGCAGATGATATCTGTGCTTAGCCTGTGCTTGATCTGCCAGTGGCAACAACAGTACAGTATTTCCAACACAGAAAATCCTATAACATCCCAGGGCTCTTTCCAGAAACAGCTGAACCCATGTGGTTTTACTGCTGGGTCTAGGACATTAGAAGAAGAAGAGAATTGAGCAATCCAAAGGCAGAGGCAAAGGGATTCCCTGGGATCTGTTACGGAAGGACAGTGCCAAGAAAAAGATACAGCGAGGTGCATGATACAATGATGGTGAGGTCAGGGCTGACCCAATCCACTGAGCTCAGGCTAGGGGTTCAGGCTTGGCAACTCTTATCTTTCCTCTCCTCCCCCAGATGACACAGTGGACAAGATCCATCCAGCAACAGTCATCTAACCTAGAGGTTGCTTTGCCTTTGCAGAACCTGAATGTCCTGAAACAAATAGGGGAGAGAAAAATGGAATGGGCTCAGAATTGTATTGCATCTGGCTTTCAAGGTACATCCGACATCTAAAATTATCAGCATTTTGACTGACCTTACAAACTGCTGCACCACTGGCATCCTACTTGACTTTTCAAGCAGAACAACAGAAGCTTCTAGGCCAGTGTGCTGTGGTCCTGCCCTGCCACAGAGACAGTGCTCTTCCTGCCCAGAGTCCCTTGCCCAGGACTGGTAGTTTTCCAGGGTCTCAGAGGAAAGATGCTGCCCATAGGGCACTACCACTGCTGCACATGGAAGAGGGGAAGTCTGGGGCCATCCTGCACACAGCAGCTGATTCACTCTGAAGCATGAGGGCTCACAGCAATTCTTTCCATCCAGCTGCTCCCAAGCTAGTGCCTTTTGCTTTAAAGTTCTATCTATATATACATATATATATATGTATTTGCTTTTGTAATCAGACAACGGATATCTGATGGCAAACTCCAACAATGTCTAGCAAGTAGCAGAGTATTTTTTTACCTCTTTAGAGGTAAGGTGCTTTTTGTTTCTTCAAAACCATTTCTCCCATGTGCTGCAATGACAGGCCCCCTTCACTTCTGGACAGACACAAACTGACTGAACCTTTGCATTTCTCCCCTCTCCTTTCACATATTTCTACATTATCCTCTTAGTATTTCACCTGCATTGTCTGAAGCAACTGAAATCACCCTGGGTCCAAAAAACCTGAAGGACCCTAAAGACTCCCATAACTAAGCCGTTGTAAGATTCCTGTTCCTTCTAGTTTCTGTCCCAAATTGGTCCTTTTTCATACTCTGTTCATGGTCAAAATGCCCTTGTTCATAATTATCAGTCTAAAATGTCTTTGGTGTCCTCTTCAAGTGAATTTCCAATGCCTCACTCCAGTGTACCACCTCTCTTGACAGCACTGGAGCAGATTCTACAGCACACTGCTGGACGCTACTGTGTGGGGGATGAAGTAAGTATCTGAGAGAGTGTTGTGTACCATTACAGAACTGAAAATGCCAGTATCTTCCCTAAAATAGGAAAGAAAATTAGTTGAGGAGACAGAGCACAACCCCATCCTGTGCCTGAAGTTACATGCAGTGCCTTCACCATAAGAAAAAACAGCTGCATGGATCCTACTTAGGCCATTACTGAGTGACAAAGAGTTACGGAGATATTTACTTGTCCCTGCCTATAACCTGCTGATGGCCAGATTCTGCAGCTGTATCTAGGATCAGGCTGTTAGTAGACAATGTGGAAACAGATGATATATATTTCATCTTTAAGAGATCTGCAGTTAAAAGTGTAGTCACAGGGGCAAATCTTGGCTTAAGAAACATGGGTTCAGTTCTTACCTCTGTTCTGTGAAATCTTTAACCAACTTGTATTTTTCTGCTCTGATTCTCCAGTTTTAACATGGACAGATTTCACAGAGCTCACATACAAGCTGTTCTTACCCTTACCAAACTAGAGGCAGCTCAGGCTTCTTCCATTTAGTAGTTCTGCTTGGCAGGCAAATGGATCTTTCTTATAAAAGCTGAGGGAAAAAGGAAGGCTCCTGCAATATCCTGTGATGCAGAGAATTGTCTAGTAGCAGCCTTATGGAACCCTTGGAGGGCAAAGGCTACTTAGGAGATATAATCTTGGAGAATAATGTGTTCTCTGAGAAGGACCCAGGACTTTGTGACCTGGGAAGTGGGGTAGGGGCAGCTGCCTCTGTGCAGGTAGGCAGCTGGCAGTCTTGTCCTTGAGTCTTCTTTTCAGGTTGCAAGTCTCTGAGCCTGTGTGCAGAGGCCCTATCACATATCAAGTCTTGACATTGGCAGGAGCTGCTTGATACTCCTGCAGTGCAAACAAGCAATATTTACTCATCTTTTCCCAGCCATGCAAACGCCACTCTCCCTCCATCATGTCCCTCTGCAGCTTGCCAGCAGACCTGTTTGCTCAGAGGCAGTTGCCATAGAAGCAGTGTCCTTCAGGCTAGCATGATCGGCTGGTAATTAAAAAACAAAACAAAAAACCCAAACAAACAAACAAAAACCACCAAAAAACCCTAAAGGCTGATGGCTTCTTCTACTAGTGACTGCTATGAAGTTCTTTTCCTTGTACTGTTGTTGCATTATTTAATGCTGGATTAAATAATTAGATTGCCATGACAACTCCTCTGTACTGGCTGATAAAATAATGTCTATCCTGCTCTTGAAGCCTGCCACCGCTGTGAAGTGTGATGGAACAGGCTCTGAGTTACTGTAACCCCTTTTTTCTGCTACATTTGTAGGTTTCCATGGCTGATCTGTGCTTGGTGCCTCAAGTTGCCAATGCTGAAAGGTAATTAAGGATAAACTTGAGGCGTTCTTCAAGGGCACCTACTCTTTGTGCTGGGCTGTCAGACCTTGCCTTCTGCTGCTCCTTGTGTCTGTTAGAAAGTATCCATTCTGCCTGCCCTATCCAGTTTTGGTTCTTCTCTCCATGAATTATCCTATGTAATAAATATTGTCTCTTTTTGAAGCTCTTAGAAATAAGGAGCAGTGCTCTCTTCTCAGAGGGCCCTGGGGGGAAACATGATCTATGACCTTAGAAAAGCTGAGGTTGCCCACACTCCACGTTCTCTCTCCCTGTTTGCCTTATATTTAGACAGCACACAGGAGGAAAAGATTCATCTATATTTATTTAAAGCATTAAACACATACAAGTAATGGCTGCATGATTCCCAGGAAAAGCAGAGTGCCTCCTTACCTGTGCTGCACATTATATAAAAGCCTGGTAAAGATCACAGAATCACAGAATCGTTGGGGTTGGAAGGGAATTCTGGAGGTCATCTAGTCCAACAACTCGCCTGCTAAAGCAAGTTCACCTAGAGCAAGTGGCACAGGATTGCATCCAGGTAGGTTTTGAGTATCTCTAGAGAAGGAGACTTCACAGCCTCTCCAGGAACTAATTAACCTTTCTAGCATTTTAAACCTACGAGGACAAATCTTTATTGTTATTGTAAATGACTGTGAGATTCTCCCATACTGGGCAGGCATAGCATACTGCTCTGTCCTTCTGCTCACTGCTGTACTGGCTGTCCAACTCTTAGTACTTCATCAATTCTTTTCCTTTTGCAGATTCAAAGTGGACATGGGTCCATATCCCACAATAACCAGAATAAATAAAGCTCTCTTGGAGTTAGAGGCCTTCAAAGTAAGCCATCCATGCCGGCAGCCAGATACCCCTGCAGAGCTGCGAGCTTGAAGCCCTTCTACTCATTAAATCTAGTCAGCTGGAGTGACAAAGAAGACAACCCCTACAGTCTGAGTAGGACTTCAGTGCCAGCGGGAAGCCCTAGTACTATTGTCTCCCATTCATCTGGGTGGGAAGAAGGACAGAGGACCTCCAAGGAGCCTGGATAACTAAGAGGAGTATGCCTGTGCTGGAATGCTTACAGCTACTAGTTTTTTCTATCTAATCTATCTCCATGAAGCAGATTAAAGCAGAAGCATCTATAATTATCATAAGTTCCCTTTGTATGGCTTTGGGTTGGGGAATGTGGCCACAAACAATTGTGAGGCATTGAGCCAATTCTGGACTCCCCATAGGTGCAGCTTCTTTCTACCATCTACAGAAAGAGCATCAAGGAATCAGTGTATAGACTGTGCTTGTCCTTGGAGCTGCCTCAGAGCTATGGCATAGTCATCAGTGCCATGGATATAAACAGTAAGAGTTAGTCTCTGATGGAAGACAGCTTAATCCTAACCTTTGTTGGGTCTCACAGATCTTGAAAGAGCTAAGTCAGCAACTCTGCCACCCCTTGCACATAAGAGAATTACTGCCTGGGACAGAGGACTTGTACCTATTCCTTATGTAGCAGCAGTCGCACAGAATTTATCATAAAGGTCTGTCTAGAGAAACACTAAATGATTGTGCCATAGTCAGCAAGGCAAAAACAGCTTTCTCCCATACACTGAAAATTATATTCCTTTTCCCTCAAACACTGTTCCAGGTGTTTTCCTAGTTTTCAGCTGCAGACTGTTGCCTAAGGGAATCCCATTCAGGTTCCCTTGAAACCAGAATCATACTTTCACTATGAAAACTTTCCAAGTGGCAGGAGTAAATCCCATTCCACTCATCCCAAATGAAACGAAACACCTGAGTCACCTTCAGAGTTGAAAGCACTCCAGGAACTCCAGCCCAAAAACCTGTAGGGCAAGAAGGGAAAACCAGATCTTTTTGTCTGTGTTCCTGTGGAGGCTTAGATCAGATCTCACTGAATGTTTTGGCACCCGAGCCCAAGTACCAAGACATCCATAGGGGATGGAATTTCTGCCAGTCTGATACTGTATATCAGCTACCCTAAGAGAACAATACCCACAGCCTTCCGAAAGATGTTACAAACCTCCAGTCTCTTGTGCCAAGGTGGCATTCACCTACATACAGACACATGGACCACAACATTGCTTGGGCTCATTTATTGCCATCCATGTCTGCATTTAGGCTGGTGAAGAGCCCTTGCTGTTCAGGCTCATTCTGAGTATTCTGCATTATCCTAGGTCCAGCTTGATCTTGACTGTGCTGTTGTAAAAGGTTCCTGCACAGTTGGAGCCCCCAAAGACCAACACCGTGTGCAGGCTGTGCTCCTCTTTCTTCTCCTTGTCCACATCTATTAGGTGGGTGGGAGTCAGGTCAAGCAATGTGTGGCCAGCTCGAGGCACAGAGCAGAGGTCATGGTGGATCACTGTGCTCCATGAAAGAGTATCTGAAGTAGAAAGGAGCTATCAATACTGACAAACCCACTCCTAGTGCAAGGGATGAAACAAATGGACCAGACTAGGTGTTCCGGAACGCCACTGCAGCCCCACAGTCACCTTCAGCTATGGAAACAGGGCAGGAGAGTCACTTACCTAGGTGGAAGACAAAGGCATCATGCAGGGCTCCCATGGCATTGCAGCCTCCACTGATCAGAACCTTCTGGTCTGAAACAGCCAGAGCTGCATGGAAACTGCAACCAAAGCAAAGCAAAGGTGACTACAGCAGCACCTGAAGGGGTAGTCTCAGTCAGAGCAATGGGCAGAGATGGGCAGACTTCAGTAGAAGGTTGGGGGCTAAGCTGCAGAAAGAAAGTTAAATTCTGCTTCTCTTCTAACCTGACTTGCTGAATAACCCTAAAAGAGCTGCCTCTGCAGATCAGGCCATGATCAGGCCTGAAGAGCACCTCATTCTTTCAGAAGGACCTATCAAAAGTCCTGTGTTTTGCTCTAGTAGGGGGAGATAGCAGGCTAGATGGGCTTTGCCCTGATTTAGGTAATTGTTCTAATGGGCAATTGTGTCCCATTAGGTCCAGCATAGTCCTGGTACAGGAGGTTCTTCCTCTCTGTGTGCTACGGTACCTCTCCAAGTACTGAGGAGACCAAACAATACAGTGCACTAGCACACAGCAGAAAGGTTACCCTAGCCTGAAAGGCAGATTGCCGGGGAGACTGAGGGGTCTGTACACCCCAGCACCATAGGGGCACCAACAAGGACAGGAATTCCTAGTCCCACAGAAGAGGAGTCACTGTATTTTGACTACTGGGACAGAGATATGCAACGGGGTCTGATCACCAGCACTGTTTAAACCTGGCTTCAAGGAGAAAGGACAGAGGAAGAAAATAGATCCTGGTCTGCAATACAATCTTACCAACGTGCAGAAGGCTGTCCTGCGAGTAGGGGGACTGGTGTGTACTCCATGAAACCTGACAGCCAGAGAAAAGGCAGGTGAAATGTCCAAAAAGTTCAGCCTCATAACTAGACAAAAACTTCAATGCTTTGCCACATCAGCAACCTGCTTTCTCTATTACCCAGCTGCTTCAAAAAAAGCAGTCTTGTTTTTCTCTATTCCCTCCTCTATCACCCCAGAAAGGTGGGGGTTTGTTTTGGTGGGAGGTTTTTTTGGTTTGTTGTTGTTTTGGGGGGGTTGTTGTTTTTTTTTTCCCTTCTTTTTTTTAACGCCATAGTTCTTCCATCTCCATTGTCTAGTCAGGAGCTTTTACACTGTTATTGCTGCCTTCCCACTGAGCATGCCTCACCCCCCAGTCCCTGTCTTAGGACGGACCTTCCCAAGGCAGCCAAGACTTTCTTACCCAGATCCAGAATGTGCATGTCACTGAGGTAAAGAGAAGTCCTCCGACCCCCAAAAATCAGCAGCTTGTTTTTCAGTAGAGTAGCTGAATGCCTGGGCAGAGGGAAAGCAAGTGAATAAAACATATTCAGTAAGTTCCCAAAACTTCCATTTTAGCCTTGGCTTCTTCTCTTGAGGTGCCACAGCTTCAGTCTACACCTGCCTCTACCCATAGCCCTGCAGCCCAAGGACACAATCTCATCAGGATTTATGACAGACAGTACTGAGAGTCACATTGCTCAAAACATAGCCCTATTTTAAGGACTAAACGGTGGAGAACAATCACCTAATATTTTAGGAATAACACTGATGGGGGAGGGAAGGTGACCAGAGGTTTCCTGCTCTTTTTCTGAGGGCTAGAATTAAAGCACTCTCACCCAAACCTAGGCAGAGGCTTCTCCCCTTCTGAGATGGGCTGATACCAAATTTCATGCTCTGGATTGAAGACATAGAGCACATTGCTGCAGGGTCCAACTGCCAGTGATGCCTTTTTGGGGAAAGTTCCTCCAAAAACAAAGAGTTCCTTTTGGTAGATAATTGCACTGTGGTAGGTGAGCACTGGTATCCTCCCTTTAGCCTGGAAAAAGTTCAACATATGCTTATGACAAGAAGCACATTATTTGCTGCATGACCCATAGGAAAGGGGCAATGAGTTTGACAAGTCTCAGCTTCCACTTTGTTGGCTCCCCAGCCAGATCTTTGCTGCACAAGTAGACAGTACATTCTCTGCATACTTTGCACCACCAGAATGCTCTGATAAGAGAAGGAAGTCAATCTCCCACACCACCTTCCTCAGAAGATGACATGGAAGAAAGATCTCATCCAGGCTTACTCTGTAAAAGCCATCTTGTACCTTAGCCCAGAAAAGGACAGATAGTCCCTTGCCAACAGGTTCTTCTCAGAATTCTGCTGTACTCAGAGCAGTCCTTGGTTTGAGAAGACCAGCTCTTCACCTCAGCATCTGGTGCTACTCTCAATGGCACCATATAAAATGAGAGACCATTTCCCTCTACTGCTTGTACCTCCCACCCGTGAGCCTGGCCAGACACAGCAACCATTTTTTCACCCTGCTTCGTTCATTGTAGGCACAGCTCCTGATTTCTGTCATGCTTGTGGCTTTTCAACATAGCCTTCTTTTATCTATCAAACCCAACTAAGCATCTCAGATAACCTGCAACAACAGTGGACCAAGGCTACTGGAATAAGGACACAGGCACATTGATTGCCACATTCAGGCAGAACCTGCCACCCTTCCTGTGCTTTTGTCTGGGAAGAGATGCAGTACTCACAGCCACGAGGAGCCATTTCCAGGTGACCGTGTCCAGAATGTAAATGCTGCTGTAGTCTTTGTCCTCCCTTATGCCCCCAAAGATGTAGATACGCTTGGTGTCAGGGTCATAGGTAGCTGTGTGACCATGCAAGCATGATGGCATGGTGTTTTGTAGCTGGAAATCCACTGGAAGCCACAAATCACTGTCTGTGGGAGCAACATCAGAGATGGTGTGGGAGTTCAGTGATGCTCTTGATTTATCTAGATTTTAAAAATATGCCCTAAAATCTTTACTCAAAACCTTTGCTCCCTTTGTCTCCTCCTCTCCTTTGATTCAGGGCTAGAGGGAACTCTTACAGAATTCCTCCTGTATAAGGAATAAAGGGGAATAGCAAGGTGAAAGAAAGGACCAGTGAGGTGCAGAAAGACACAATGCACTGGAGTCGTACCTCAACTTCACTAGTTACCATGCACAGACTGCAAACTGCTTTTACCCCTTAAAATTCCCCCAACTCTATCTGGAAGTTATACCTTAGCTCCTAGAGGTCTCTCACATACAACCCCAGAGCCTCACATGGCACTCCATGCTGTCAGCTCAGCCTGGTGACCGCACTAGATGTGACACCTTTGCTGTCCCCTCCATATGCACAGACCCCCAAGTGCCCCCTCCCATTTTCATGAATTGTCCTTGAGCCCCCCTCATTGACTTTGACAGCCCTCAAGTCCCCACCAATTTCCAGCTTCCAGAGCACATCCTTGCAGGACTGCTGATCGACACCTTCTCCACCAATCAGAACAGCTGTCCCCAGGTCACTGAGGCACATGGCATGGCACCACCGAGGGCTGGGACTGCCTGAGGAGAGGAGAGCACAGGGCTGTGAGCAGAGTGATATAAGACACCCTCAGCTGCCTTCCTTTCTGGGGAGAACAAGACAGCTGAATGCTTAGAGGGAAGAAGTGGGAAGGCAAGGGCCTCAGTCCCTTCACTCTGCAGTGGCAAAGGACATAGCTCCCTGAGGAACCTTTTCAGTTGGCTCAGGGGAATAACTGCTGTACTAGGAGAGACGTTGTGAGCAGAGTAGCTGGATGTAGGATGCATACAAGGCTTCCACCTCAGACAGGCTTGGATGTCCGTTGATTATACATCCCCAGAAGTGATATCCCAGTTGTGCTATCCCTTGTGTTACTCCTAGCAACGGAAGGCTACCCAGGGACAGCTTGTTAGTGCCCAAGATAGAACAATCAGAAGCCTGGAGCTGCTTCCAGAGATATTCCTCGTGCTGCTCTGTTCCTCCTCCTTTGCTCTCCCAGGCTTCTGCAGTTGGCTGAGCAAGCTAAATCAAAGTCTATTCCACATCTTACCCTTTTCCTCAAAGCGCTATGCACCCAGAGGTGTTCCTGAGATTCAGAGGGGCTACAGAAGCATATTGGAGAGCCTGACAGTACTGGAAGCACCTATACTGATGGCAGTTGCATGGAGAGGAACAGTACATACACACAATGTACTTATTGCCCTTGATCACTGGGGAGATACAGGGCAAAGCATGAGAGGCTTTTGACGTTAAAGGGAAGGACTAGCATCACCGAGTGACTGAAGAGACAAACTGCAATAGGAACCAAATCCTCACCTTGCAACTCCTTCACAGTCAGATCTGCAGAGGGAACACAGAGATGGCCTCATAAAGAAAACAGACAGCAGACATATCATGAAATCGTCACAGTTTAAGAGCCCTTTGATCTTCCTTTTTCCAACCCCCAGCACAAAACTACCTCACTGCAACAAACAAGGTGCGAAATAAAGAATCATGAAGAAAGTCTTATCAGAAGAAATCCCCAAAACAGGTAAGAGTAGGGGACACTTCCTTCGACTGCCATCATGCTGTCACCATTGCATTTTACCCCTGTGATGGAAACTCACTTCCCCCTTCTCATACTGCCTGCAGCGTAAGGATGGAGCTATATTTGCTTTTGTGAGAAGCAAGCCAAGTCCCAATAAGTCATTTCACATGGGTACCACTGAGTAATTGTCCAGTTTTTACAAGTAAACTTGGTCACACCCTAGAGCTGACTTGGAATTCACACTCCAGAAGCCTAAGGTTTTGTTTCCAAACCCTTTGGCAGTTATCTGCTCACTACTGAAAAGTCAGTACAATTATGCTAATTATATATATATTCCTTTTCATATTCTCTATACTGTAATAATAAGCAATGTCTTTTATGGACCAAGTGGCATGCTCTTAGTAGGGGAACAAACAGACTAATGGAGATGTTACAGGATGTCATATTAGGTAACTTTCCTGTGCCTCAATTTACTCTTCTGTAACACAAGGCTAATGATATTCGCCTTCATTTATAAAACTTTTTTACTTGTATGAAGTGATAGGCATATTGTGTCATGGTACAAAGTGTTGATGCTAGGAATATCCCGTGTTTTATTTCTGGCCTTTTCCTGACAGGCAAAAATTCATCAGTTGATCCAGGAATAAAGAGCATTCTCAGCATTTGCAAGCCAACACAGACAAGCCCCTCATGCCTTGGAGGTATAAAGAGAAGTGGGGTGGGAAGTTGCAGCCCAGCAGCATTGACTGATCATTCAGACAAGACCTGCAGAATAAAGCTAGAAGCTACCATAATTACCTTCTTCATCAAGATCTCTCTCAGATGCTGTGGGTTCAAATAAAACTTTCCTGGGCTTCTTGGAGTGGACTCTTGGTGGTCCTTGGACAGGACTATTTCTCCAGGTCTCATTGGATTTCACCTTGCCAGATGGTGGCCTCAGGGCATAGGGCACTACCAGGGCCCTCAGTGGTGCATGGACATCCTTCCTCCCAGGCCTGGATCCTCTAGCAGCCACCTCTGAGCTCTGGCTCTTAACCTGTGACAAGAGTCCCAATGAAATCAGCTCTGAAGACCTGAGGCTACTGTGAATTGTCTGTTACTGGGCCAGAGATTAGTTTCACATGGTGCTTGTTTTCAGGCTCATCCTCCCATTGAGTCCTAAGGGCCAGCATGCCAACAGTATCAGCTGCCAAACAGATGCTGAGCAATGCAGCTAACTGCTGCTGTGTGCTGCGGTCCACTTCTAGGCTGCTGGGCACAGCTGAACAAGGCAACTGGAAGGGCAAAAAGGCCCTCTGTGCCAGTAGTAAACAGGCTGTACAATCATCCCACCAAGCACCGTTAAATTCAACCTTTCCAAAGGCACTTCAACGAAGAATACATCTTTCTCTAGCACAAGTGAATCTTTGGCTCCAAAACTTTCTTAGCAATGTCTAACCAAAAGAGTAGCAACAAATGTCTCTGCTAGACATCAAGTGAATGGCCACTGGCGAGGGGGAAAGTTACTAAGGAGAGGGTGAAATAACAAGAGGAAGGTTCCAGGATACACATACCTCAATAGGATCCTCCAGATCCTGGCCAACAGGTCTATCATCTGCTGGAAACACTGGTGACTGGGTAGTCTCTGGGACAAGGAAGGGGTGAGCAGGTGTACTGCTGGAGACACCTCGGAGCAGCTGTGGCAGAAAATGTGACAAAATAAAAGGACATAGCAACTGTGCCAGCCCCCAGCCTCAAAGGGTGGGCAAAAAGATGTCTTGCAAGGGACAGATTCCCTCCAGTGGTATAGCCCACATTTCATCTCCCGCACCAACAGAATAAACAAGGAAAAGGAAAGCCAGGCACTGCAATATGCTAAATCCAAGGGCTTCAGTACAAGGTAAAATAACTCTGTAAGACTCAGGAAAGAGTGGAACTGGAAGTGAACTGCTCTCTGCTGCCAGTCTCCTGCAGCACAGGTGTTCTGACAAAGCTGTGTTTAGAGGGTATGCCTGGAGCATCACAGAGGGCTTGCGCTCAGATCCGCATTTGTTAGCTCTACCTTGGAGTAGCAAAGAAAAGGAAAAGGAGAGGATGGGAGAAGAAATTCTGTGGCTCAAAAACTAACATTTGGGATCCCAGGCAGGAGGAGAGGAGAATGTCAGTTGTTTTACCTGTCCATTGACAGTCAGGACAAGCCTCACAGGGTTGCCTTTGTCCATCTCTTTCAATGAGGCCATGAAAATATCCATTCTCCAGTCATCTTCCCACACCAGAGACCTGCAGAAGGGACCACTATGGGTTTTCAGCCCACAACTGACACTGACCAGGGCAAAATTCCTGCTCCTACCCTAGACAGTAAGAGCCCAAAGCCGAAAAAGATCCAGCCCTGAAAGCAGCCAAAAGGAAGCTGAAAGCATCACTAGAGAGAAATACTATGGTGGAGGACCAGCAGGCCTGAGCAGCTTTGGGACTACACCAGTAGAAGCAGGCAGCACCAGAGATCAGAAAGCTTTTCCAGCATGCCCTTCCTGACATCCTAGCAGCTCCTGCCATAACCTGCGCGTGGGCTCCAGCGTGCCAATGCGCTGTGGTGCGACGCCTCGGGACACCAGCACTTCCACTGTGATGCTCGTGTCTGGAGAGTAACAGCTCCAGTCTCCCAGGCTGAACACCACCAGCTGCTTTGGCAAAGGCAGGGGCAGCCAAGCCTGGAAACCCGTCTTGCTGGACTGGCTGCGAGGGAAGAAAAACACTATGTAAATCATCAAGGAGCAAAATGAATGTTAAAAAAAAAAAAACATTTACAGGCCTAAAATCACACATGCCCGGAAATGGTGAAAGGAGAGGGCTTGTGTCATTTGAAGATGAAACTATGCAAGGGTGTGATGATGAAAATAACGGGTAGACTGGGCAGGGAGTGCCGCCACGAGCTGGGGCAGTGCAGCCGTGCGGGCAGAGGCAGTTCCAGAGACCAGGACCAGGGCCAAGGCCAGGCGTGCGGGTGCCCCCGGCCTCGGGGGAGCCCAACCCTGGCAGGGACCGGGCCGCGTTGGCCCACCGCTGCCGCGCAGACCACCCGGGGCCGGGCCGGGCCGGCCGGCCGGGCCGTACCGCCGAGCCCGCCGCGGCGGCTCCCGCAGAGCCCACAGCACGTAGAAGGCGAGGCCCGCCCCCGCGGGCACGGCCCGCGGGCCCCGGGCGGCCTCGGCCGGTGGGCGGGCAGCATCGCAGCGGGCAACGCAGGGGTCGCCGGGGCGCTATTAAGGCGCCGCAGGGCACGGGGGGCGGCCCCGGCCATCCCGCCCCGGCCCCACAGCTGCACAGGGGCTCGACAGGCCCGCCCTGGCCCGCGCTTCTCGGCCGGTGGTGGGAACGCTCGAACCCGGGCGGGAGCAAGGCCAAGGCCATCCCTGCTCACGGCGGTGCCGGTGGCAGCCCTGGCAAGCAAGGAGGCGGTCGGGGGAGGAGGGCCCTCCGAAGCCGGGCCAACCCCTTGCCTTTGTATCAAATTATACCCATTACAGAATCAATTATGTTGGAAAAGACCTCTGAGATCATCGTGTCCATCCTATGACCGAACACCACCCTGTCAACTAGACCATGGCACTAAGCACCAGGTCCAGTCTTTCCTTAAAACACTTCCAGGGACAGTGACTCCACCACCTCCCTGGGCAACCCATTGCAATATCTAGTCACCCTGTCTGTGAAGAAATTCCTCCTAATGTCCAATCTGAACCTCCCCTGGTGCAGCTTAACATTATGTCCTCTCTTCCTGTCACTAGTTGCCTGGGAGAAGAGGCTGACCCCCACCTGGCTACAGGCTCCTTTCAGGTAGTTGTAGAGAACAATAATGTCTCCCCTGAGCCACCTCTTCTTCATGTTGAACAACCACAGCTCCCTTAGCTGTTCCTCATAGGGCTTGTGCTCCAGACCTTCACCATTTCTAGAGCCCAAGCCATATGTCCATTTCCAGAGAGGGTTAATTTGCTTGCTGATTCCTAAATGATGGTATCTGTACAAAAAGGAGCAGGTGTGAACCTTGCTTCTTTTACTTGGCAGTCAGGGTTCCTATCAATGCAAGGCAGGATGGTGGTAGATACTCCTTAAACAATAATTACATGTGTATGTATGTATTACTACAGAGACTCCATTGTGTATCCGATACCACCTGTCTAACAATGGCTCTCCTAAGCTGAAAACTGCTGTTGATAAGCAAACACCACTAAAGGCGATGACAAGACTTCAGCAGCCAAAGAACAATATTCTCCCAGTGCAGCTGAATCAGGGAAGAGTTGCTTCCCTGGCGAGGCCAACAAAGCCTGCTGCAATGCCTTTGCTGAGCAGCTCATTATCAGAGCGTTTCTGCTGCAGCCCAACCACAAAAATTACGGAGTGTGGACCAAAAAGAACTAATGTATCACTTCTCTGTGTCCTCACTGTTTTCCTTACTTTTCCTGTTGTCCACATGCCTGAGCCAAGCACAAGGATACGGATGCATAGTGAGTGCATGGTGATCAGGTAGCTGTAGCGGTGTTTCTCTTTGGTGTTCTTAAAACACAATGAAACATCTTTAACTTCGCGGAATCATCTATCCCTTTGATCAACTCACTTTATGATTGCTCCTGCCCATCAATTATTTTATAAAAGTGCTCCAAGGAAACACTGGACTAGAACTGAGACAACTGAACCCCTGCAGCGCTTGTCCTGCCAAACTTCATAATGACACAGGTGAGAAAGGATTACTCTGGCTGCAGGAATCATTCCTCATTTTGACCAGCAAATGCTTCCTTCAGTATATGTAAATATAATCTTTGTAGTATGATAAAGTTGATGAGCAAAGCAGCTGTGAGGAGCTATGAAGGGCAAACACTTTCGTCTAGACAACTCAATGTGGATCTGGTAACTGAATAGATGTTTTTAGCTCTTCAGATTGAAAGCTGAAGTAACAGAAGAGCTACCTATAGGGGATCTCTGCAAACGGAGATGACAAGTACCAGTATGAAGCACTAGAGGGTAAAATATTCAAACTCTACCTGTGCCCATTATATGGGCTTGGCTACTTGCTTTTCCTCTACAATTCTTCAAGCATTCAGTACAATCGCAAGCATTGAAGAGAAATTGAAGATCTACATGAAAAATATCCCAGCAAGTCATTTTAACAGGACGAAAAAATTCCTGGCTGGAGCCATCATCACCAGCTGACAACAGACCATTTTCCTATCTATTTGCAACCAAAATGTCCAGTACACTGCAAAGTACATTTTGAGTATTTGCCTCTTCTTTGCTCATAAAACCAAGTTTAATTGTATTCTGTTTTATTGGAAAGTCTGTAGTTCAGTTTCTCAAATCAAGATATTCACTTGCTTTAAACAGAAGACAAAGTTCTTGGTTGCATAGTGAAAAGTTTATTTAAAGGGAATAAGTTTCAATATATTATTACAAATTGACCACAACACATCAAATATAAACAATACAAACCAAGTGTAGAAGGAAAGCACACTATAAATATAGTCTTCATATATGCCCTTTGGCAAGAGGTCCAGTGCCACACTGTGTTAAAATATCTTCTCTATTTAAAACTCACACCTTGGGAGCCCATGAAAACCAACTGGTTAGCACTCAATTTTGAAATCACAGGACATCAAAAATATTCGCATCACATAGATAAAGACTGACAGACAGCCATCACAGTTCACAAGAACGGAGGTCTGAAAAAGGTATGACCAGCTACAAGATGCTCCCCAGTGAAGGACTATGCTAGAGGCTTGGAGCTGTGACTGGAGGGCAGCCTGCTTCCCTCTGAGGAGGGCAGTCACCAAGGCATCCTGGAGGTTGCAAGCTATTTATAATTTCCAAACGTAGCTCCTAAACTTCAAGGTCAGTACTTGGCAACGCCTCCTTAGCTCTGGTCTTTTGCCTTTGTGGCTGGCATTCTATGTCTTGCCCAAGGGACTTGACTCACCAGTCCAGATGGGCTTAAAACAGATAACCCTCACTGATGGATTACAGAATTCTTCCTCTCTCCCTGGCCAGTAAAGGGTATATTTCTTGTCTGATGCTTCTGAGAAATCAACATGTAAAATCCAGAATAGAATGTAGAAAAGCCAAGGGGAGTTAGATCCACCATCCACCTGGACTGATGTTATATCTTCAGCTGCAACAGCACCATTGGTTCAGAAGAAGTAGCCAGAGACACTTTCCAGGCAAATGTGAAATATTCCCACAGAAAATTCTCTTCCTTGCAATATACATTTGAACTCTGCAGTTTTATGTACCTTCTGAAACTTTATTTAGTTGGTATTTACTGCAAATCAATTTATTTAAATAAATGACGTAGCACTTTGACTCCTGCTAAACTCTTGGCTTCTTTCATAGTCTAATTAGCCAATGTATTTAACACAATCAGCTCCCAGTTTTTCATTCTGCCAGTTAGGAAGTTCTCATTTGTCTACGTCATCTACATGACATTGTCATACCAAATATTTTCCCAGATATGAAAAAGAGAGAAACAGTCTTTTCTTTCACACTTGTAGAAGGAAAAAAAAAAACAAACAAACAACAAACCAAAAAAAAAAACCAACTTTGTTGCTTTGGTCTTTTATCCAGCCTCAATATGTATAAGCACACACCACTCACAACACTAGATTCTGACATAATTTTCTTTTAGAGAAAATGATGAATGGCCACAAGGAACATTCTTCTATGTCTGTCTAGTGTTCCTCTGGTCCTTGGATTTAGCATCAGCATATCAAAAGGAGTAGTCCTCTGGTGTTCCTAGATATCTGACAGTAGCATATAATTTTAAAAGGCAAAGAACATATGGCGCCAGGAAACACAAATACCATTGTATACTCATCTTACAGCAACAAGGCAGTCTATGAACAGCTTAGATCTCCAGGATCAGCCCACAGGGGTTCTCCTTGCCTGATCTTAGGAAGTGTCCCTCTGCTACTCAAATGGGCAGAGAAATGAGAAGTCCCTTGGATTAATGACACCTATGAATCTGATTTCAGACGTGCTCCTTGTTCCTAAGGCACCTTGTGATAAATCCTCTGTAGAGTGGCTTTAGTAGGGGTAGTGAGATAAGAAGGAAGGGTATAAGCAGTGGGGATAAAAGTGAACTCATTTAGGGATTAATTTTCTACCCTAATTCCCCGCAAGAACAAGTAAGTCTTTCAGCAACTAGACATGTTACAAGGTTCATCTCAAACCCTACTCACCAGGACCAGCACGGTGATAACTGACCCACTGCGGGCCATAGATGGAGGTTACATCCATACGTGGTTACAAGGAGACAAGCACACAGGGCAGAGCCACAAAGAAAGGAATGTGGCTGCCTTCTAGACTCAATGCATAGTAATTCGACTTTCTGAGCACCTGAAGTCAGGCAACTAAGCTCTTTCTCTTACGCATTTTCATCTTACCCGTTCAGGTATTAAATGGGTCCCAAGCATTAATTTCCTACAAGCCTATGTCAGGAGAACATGTATTATAGGCTTCCAAAGAGTCTGAGTAAATGTAATCAGTACTAGTGGTCCCTGATTTAAGCAATTTAAGTCTCTATCCTCAGTAAAGCACATATATTTTAAACTCCTGTTGCTACATTACACCTAAAGCAAAAAAACAGAGAAAACAATAGAGAGCTTATTATCTTTTCTGTCATAAAAAACCCCAAGACAGTGTTACCATTATTATAACTAAACAATTATGCAAGCTAATTTTTATACAAGTCCTTTACTACAGGACTGTCTTATATCTCTGGCTAGATATGTAAATTTTATTTAGATCTAAATTATATTCAAAACAAAATGGAAAACAATTTTATGCTTTCACAAAAGCAAGGCCAAAATGCAAAAGAAGCTTCTTCCTTGATTTAGCTTTCTGAATTTCTACACACAATTACAGGGAGAAGAAACACATTTTAAAAACCTATCTGAAATCTTCCTTCCACAAAAACAAAGAAATTTTTGTTTCCTGAGGATTAATTTCCTTCTCTGAAGTGCAACTGCATTTTTAATTTATTATTCTTTCTAGACCCAAGGTCTAGTTCCAAAAGTCTCTATTTAAAATAAGAAGGGTTTCCATAACTGCCTAAGCCAGCTAGCAAGATTGAATACAAATCTGGGAAATACACCAAACTGAAAAAATGACACATGAGAAATAAGATTACTTTGAAACAACTTTGGGGTTGATTTTGAATGGGAATGGCTGCTGTTAATCACTATCTCCACAGCCAAGCTATTGGATTTATCAGAGAATTAATAAAGACTGCGTACCTTCCAAAGAGGAGTTGTCACTTGGATAATGAATGCTATCTGAATACCTGAGAAACAATATACTTCTGTAATGTGGAGATTAAAGAAAATAAACAAAAAGAAGAATTATCCTGGACAACTGTGCAGCTTCTGTTTCCTGCAGATGAAATATTCCTAAAACTATCTTGTGTTTGTAAGAGATACCAGGTACGTCTGGTAAACTTAAGTAGTGAAACAACACATACTGAATGCTTTCAGTTCTACTGCAGCAGGCCAGTGTGACTGTGGACACATTGCATTGCAGACAGGGCACATAGTTATTGAAACAACATTCCAATTCAATGCTGCTTTTGGGCTTAAGTCAATGAGACCAGGTAGACGGGCACAGTTCCAAAAAAGTGACCAAAGCCTTACTAAGGGTTGGTCTACACTTTAGAAAGCAACAATTGAGCAATAGGTTTCCCATCTACAGTGCAACTTAACAAAAAACATTAACTAATGGCTTGAAAACTGGCACATACTACTTATGTGTCAGTGAGTGAACAAAATTGGTTGTAAGGAGGCCTTATTAATTTTTTACAACAAGACAAAATATATTTCCAACCTTAATATGAGCAACAGAAAGACAGGAGGGGGAAGTAGCTGTGAATTGGCAACACGGAGGCCTCAACACAAAGAGAAAAGTTTTCAATGGAGATAACCCATTAGCCTGCAACAAACTGTGTGGCTGAGGATCAGTAATTATGGAATATCTAATGTACATATAGGTCACAGTTCCCTTCATCATAAATAAATCCTAATTAGAAAGTGGAGTAGCTGCCAGATAGTGCATCATACATTAACCAGCAAGTGCACACAGGGTTCTGCAGATCTCACAGCAAAGGACCAAAGGCAATCATTGAGTAGGGCAGTGCTGACAGTGTGGTCAGATTTAAGGGTCTTTTCATCTTCTTCTGTTTAGTGCCTAGTGTAACAGTGTGCTCTCCCCTCCCACTTTGTCTGCTTGAGCAATAGCCACCAGTGGTGGTCGTGATGGTTGTATCTGGCTTAAGGTGGATTCTGAGAAGACAGATAAGAACAACAGTTCAGGGCTGTGAGTCTTGCTCAACAGCTAAGGGCCAGTTGAGCATGAGCCAACCCAAAACACAGCTTGTATACAAATATGACTATAAGTCAAACATCTTACTCTATAAATAGTGAACAGCCCAGGGCTGTAACACTCTCCTACAAGGCAGTAGGCTGTGCACCAGGATCTCCACCTGAGTAGGGATGCCTCTTAGGGTTAACTACTCGACGATGAGAGATTCCTTGCTGTAATAGTGCTTAATAGCATTCTAAACTTTTAGATCTTAGCTGAGATACAGGATTGACTGTGCAAATAAAATCCTTTAGATGTAGATGGCTGGTCAAGTCAGGGACTAAGTCTGGATCCAGCTACAACCTCAAGAAAGGAGTTTAAAAAGCAAGGGGGTCCTTTCTGAACCTCATGACTCAGCAGAAGGTCTCCTTGACAGTTTTGTCTGACCCTGTCCTCTATGCAGTATACAATTAAGTATACCTTGCCATCAAATCTTGCTAAAGTATTGTCACATTTACTTATAGAATCATAGAAGTTTGGGTTGGGAGGGAACCTTGAAGATCATCTAGTTCCAACCGCCCTGCCATGGGCAGAGACACTTTCAACTAGACAAGATTGCTCAGAGCCCGATCCAACCTGGCCATGAACACCTCTAGGGATGGGGCATCCACAGCTTCCCTGGGCAACCTGCTCACAGTAAAAAATTTTTTCCCAATATCTAATCTAAGCTTAATCTCTTTCATTTTGAACCCACTCCTCCTTGTCCTGTCACTACATGCTCTTGAAAACAGTCTTACCCCATCCTTCCGTGTGGATGGATCCCAGTGCAGGTGGATCCCACGTGGATGGACCCTATATTCACATCACTTGGCTGACACCTCTGCATTTCTTAGCTAACTATATTGGTAGGAATAGTTGTGCAAAAATACAATGAAAGTGTTCCTGTATTTATAGTGCTTCTAGAGGTTTTGGTAATTCAGATTTTATTAGCAATTACCATTTCAATAAACTTTTAATAAAGTGTTTATTCCTTTTATAAAACAGCTCATGAAAAAAAATCTCACTTCTTAAAACATGTTATTTAAATTTAGGCCATCTAAAGGCCTAAAGAACCTGGGGTTTTTCAGAATTTTTGAAATTTCTGTCTGAATGTGAATTATGGTACTTCCTCAGCTTTTTCTGCTTCATCAGCTAATGTTACAGTGTGTATCTGATGGAGAGAGACCATAATTTGTAAGATTTGAGGGTCCAAGCCCTTTTCCCTCTTTCTCCTAAGACTCACTGAAGCTGGAAAAGAAGTATAGTCCCATCTCCTGACAATTTGGCACAGTTAATTCCAACACTGTGACCGTATTTTCAGAGACTGGCTTCTGTTTTTAAAGGCCTTACTAAATAAACTTGCTGTTCTCATGCTGTTGATATTTTTTACTTCCTATATCATCAATTTGAAGAAAATTATTAATCTGCTCCTCTACTGGAAGATTCTACCTGAGACAGTCGTTTTAAGTGGTGGAACTAAGTAAAATTCCATAAACTTGTGAGAATTTGGGGTTCACAGATTGACTTACAGTTGTACCCACTTTACAAAAAGAGTTCCATGACAGGTATTGAATGATGAACGTCAGTATTTTTTCCAAATAAAAAAAGTAGAAAATATTGTAAGGAACAACCCAATGAATTCTCTAAGAAAACGTAACTATCATTTTTTATTTCCTCTAACAGTCCTACACAGTTTCACCACTGAGTTTCAACACCACCAAGTCTTCCCAGAGCCTGCAGAACAGGCTGTACATACTCTGGCAATATTGAGCACACATGTATGTGGCTGACCTTGTTGCTCTGGGACATGACCAACTGCTGTATTTTATGTGCAGTGTTTCTCCTGGCATTGGCCCATAGTGTTCTCTATGTGATCATAAACAGTTTTTATGGTATTTTCCAGTGACTCAGTATAAAAGGTTCATAGAATCATAGAATATGGTGAGTTGGAAGGGACCCATCAGGATCATCAAGTGCAATTCCTGGGCCTATGCAGGACACACCAAGAATCACACCATGTGCCTGAGAGCGTTGTCCAAACACTTCTTGAACTCAGACAGGCTTGGTGCTGTGACTTCCCTGGGGAATCTGTTCCAGTACTCAACAACCCTTCAGGTGAAAAACCTTTTCCCGATATCCAACCTAAACCTCCCCTAACTCAGCTTCATGCCATTTCCTCTAGTCCTGTAACCGGTCATGAGAGTAAAGAGATGGGTACCTGCCCCCCTGCTTCCCCTCATGAGGAGACTGAAGACCACAATGAGGTCTGCTCCAGGCTGAACAGCTGCTCCTCATACGGCTTCCCCTCAAGACCCTTCACCATCTCCACCGCCCTCCTCTGGACACTCTTTAAGAGTTTAATGTCTTTCTTATATTGCAGTGCCCAAAACTGCACACAATACTCAAGGTGAGGCTGCCCCAGTGCAGAGCAGAGCAGGACAATCCCCTACCTCGACCGGCTGGCGATGCTTTGCCTGATGCCCCCCAGGACACGGTTGGCCCTCCTGGCTGCCAGGGCACTGCTAACCCATATTCAACTTGTTATCAACCAGAACACACAGGTCCCTTTCTGCAGTGCTGCTCTCCAGCCTCTCATTCCCAGTCTATACACACAAAACACAAACGATCAAATGGTGTTAAATCACTGGTTTATATCAACAAACATACTGCTACTTTTCTGTTACAAGTGAAGAGCATCACTCCATCTGTAACATCTTCGAACTTGATAGACAAAAGATGGAAAAAAAAAAACAACCAACAACCTTACCTAAGTTGCTCAAGCATGATTCAAGTGCTGTACAAAGGCCACAGGATGGTCCTTCATTTCATCCAAGAGAGGCTAAAGGAAGGAATAGCCCTCTCCAAGCTGCTGAATGAAAGAGCATTTTGCTCTGACAAATACCAAGCCCTACTGTTCTGTCTCCTTGCAAGATTGTCCTGTGCTTGCCATGCTTAAGTAAGGCAGCTTTGCAGTTCCCCCCCACCCAGGAGCACACGCTCTCTCTTTTGAGAGAGGTGGCTGTTTTCTGCTCATCTCGGGGCCCAAAGCAGCAATAACTCTTCTCCTTACCCTGATCAACTCTGCTCCATGCCTGCTCACTGAGAAAGCGCTGCTTGGACCACAGTGGTTCTTTGCATTACTACTCCTTCTCCTCTCAGCTTGGGCTGCTCTACTGTAGTCTGATTGTTTCTCTTACCATTTTGACCTAATAAGTGCTCTGGGGCAGTGAATAAGTAAGCAGAGACAGTTAAAAGGCCAAGCTTGAATATGGAGCAAATTGCACAGCATTACAATATACCCTTCATAGGAAATATGCAGCCCTCCTACGAGAGCAAAATCTTTGGCATTAATTACCCCAAAATAATTTTGTCCATCATTCCCTCTCAATAGAAGGAATGGACCAAGTAAAGGTGCTTTACCTGGACAATTTAAAAATAAAACTCAGAACTCTACTAGGATCACCACACAAACAGCCATTTTGTGTCTCTTCAGAGGTATCAAAATGTAAATACAGCAGTATTCTTAGAAAAGAGAATGATTTCATGTTAAAAGTATTAAAATAAAAAACAGTTACTGATAAACATATTTTAAAATTCATCACTGATGGATTTAACTTCTTCCTTGTTCAATTCTGCCACTACTTGAGCAGAAAGTCATCACTAGTACCATCACGAGTCACCAAAACATGCCAAGGAACTTCCTAACAATACCTTTGCAATAGCAATAGCAGCTGACAAGCTACATTTCTCTGGGGAACCTTGCTACATATGGTTGTAATACCAGTGAACCAACATGCTGCTACTAAGAAACATTTCCTGTATATTTATTCGTTGTATTCCAACCACTTTGTATTTATTCTGCTTCACATTTGGATTAGAGAAAAAAACTTTTGGTAGTCACTGAAGTTTTAATCACCTACATATCCCTACAATTAACAAATACAACATCCAATTCTTAATCTGTAGTAAATCCTCTTACGGACTACTAGGTGTGCACCCTGTTCAAACAGAAGTTGTGACTGCCATTTGGGGCCCACCTTTTGTAGCACTGCCAAGCCACTGGAGCTGCTGGCCAGCTGCACCCTCACTTGCGTGAGTGAAGGAAGCACTGACTGCTGGTGACTGTAGTGGTGGTAGGTTACCCTGGCTGGGTGACAAGCCAGCTGTGCTTTTGGCTCATTGCAACTGACAGCTGCCCTCTAGTGATGCAGATGCAGCAGGAGAGTTGGAAAAGTTATTCACAAAATAGTAACAGATTATTTTCACTTCATTTTGTACCAGCACAAAAGATCAGAACCATGGCCATCTGAACCTGGCTCCTGGGCAATTACCAGCTGTGATGTAAGGGCCCAGCCCGATGCCTGCACAGAGCAGACCTCCCAAAGACTTCGAGAAAGAGCAGATGCCTGGGAACAACCAGGCAGTCACAACTACCTTTCTCCCCTGGGACAGCGGGGAAGAAGGGTGTGGGGAGAAACCAGTTCATGGCTGAAGAAGAGCCATAAGAATTGTGCCTTGGTTCTGACGCATAGCAGTGCCCATCAGGCGGTACCAGGGCTGGGTGGCAGCCTGCTACACTCACCATTACCTGCCTGCCATCCCTGCCCCTTCCCTTTTCTTCAGCTCATGTAATACACATGAAAGAACAGAGTCTTATTGCGGAGGAGAGAGTACGAGTTATCAAATTTCAGCAGGTAGATGCCCTCGCCTGGGTACTCATGGCTGCCTGCCTGCACCTCCCGATGGCTGTTCCTCCGATACACAGGCATGATCTCTCCATAGCGGTTCCGCAGATAGCTTTTGGAGCCCCTTTCCACATCACCAGCAGGGGAGAGTCCTGAATGGAGAGAGGAGACAATAAAGTAGGCCACAACCTGTTAAGCCACGAGGCTGTCCAGAAAAAGACCAACAAGGCTGGAATGCAGCACAGACATGCAGCCATATGGAAGGCTATGACAGCATTACCTACAGCGTCTCCTCTGACCTTTCTGCAAATAATTCCCACAAAGTCCAGTCTTCCTTATCATAACAAAGGACATACTAAGAAGCAGTTCTTTTGGGAATACTGATGGGAGAGTATTCACTTGCCTGCCAGCCTGGTCTCCTCTCCCTGAACTTCCGTTTTAGACACCTCACTGCTTTTATACACATAACAGCAATCCAGTGATACAGCCCTGAAGCAGAAGAAAGGGTAAGCTCTTATCTACAACCTCATTGGGTTAATGTCCTCAATTCACTTCTCCAAGAGGATTCCTCATACAGGAACCTACCCCTCTTTGGATGGCCTGCAAAATTCAGACACCAACCCCACAGCTACAATGGTCACACATACACTGAAGCCGCAAAACAGGCAACATTGCCGTGTGTTAAACAAGTACAAAGACATGGGTAGCAATGCTTTCAAATGCAGTCAGAACGAGCTACTGATGTATCAAGGGAAAAAAAAGAAAACGACAAAAAACCAACAAACAACCAACCAAAAGAAACCAACCCAGAAATAAAATCTTTTTGCCTCCACTCCACCAAAAATTTCTCAGTCTGAGAGTCTAAGAAAAACAGTCAGGGTAAAATTTGAGACTTTAATCTTTTTATCAGCAAGAAGCTGACTGAGTGAATTTTGATTTTATTTTTCAATGTGCTCAATTTTAAGAATGCTTTTGGGAAGAACACCCATTGATATATGCTGAAACAGGAAGGGCTAAATGCTTTCTTATCACAGTCTAACCAAGAACCCAAAAGGCTGCAGAGATAGCAAATGGGTTGAGTAAACAAAGTAGATAGAAATTATAGCATCTGACAGACACTCTCAGCAGCATAGCAATAAGCACCACAAATTAACCTTTATAAGATCTGCACTAACCTTCAATTTCCTCATCCTCCTCTTCATCCTCTTCATCGCTGGATTCACTGACCTGAACAGTAATAGCTGTGTTAGTAACCGTGGTCCAGTCAAAATAGACTCCAAACCCAATGTCATAGTCATCTGTAGCAAACTCCCAGCAAATGCATTTCCCATCAGGGTGGGTTGGCACACGGACTGTCACCACTTCGCCTCGCTTCACCACCATCCGGCCATTCTTCTCCTTTCCCATCTTGGCTTTGAATTCCTTCATCTTCTCAGTGGTCCACATGGTGGGTGCAGCAAGAGGGGGAGGCTGAGCTGAAACAAGGGAAAAGATCACAGGCTCATCTGTCTTTTCACTACTGACAAACTGTTATCTGAAAACAGTGAAGCTATTTCTGATAAGGCCTTTGCATTCTGGGGTCTGCTCCCAGAAGCCCTGGATGTGAAGTTTTTCCACTTGCTAGTCAGGAGCCCAAATTTCCAGCAGGAATTAGAAGTGTTTCCAGGACAGTCTCTGCTCTTCTCTAGCCAGGGTAGCCACTTAAAAAATTACCCAAACAAATGTTTTGCCTTCAGGACTCACCTTTCCTCTGCTCCCCAAGGAGGTCTGCAGTCTCCAGCTCAGCCGAGAGGATATCCACAGCACCAGTGTGATCTGACTGAATCATGACTATATCCCCTACTCCCTGAGGTACATGATAGTTGGTTACCCAAACACCAGCTTCCTGCAAAAAACACATAAGAAACATTGTCACAAAGACCATCCTAGTTAAAAAGTCTCTGGTTGGATTTGAAACAACTCATTAGTAATTCAGGCATCTTTATGAAACCAAGTCAGACATGCAGAAGCTTCTGTTAGTGTAAAAGAACTGGCTGGCTCCAAGACATCTCTAGGCATTGTTTCCCCCACAGCACCAAAGTCATGAACTTTGAAGTCAAATACTGCATTAGTCTCTGCAAATTACACACCCCTTGACCTCCATGGGAATCTTTGGGCAGGCACATCTTTGCATCTGCTTCAGAGTTAATTGTCACCCCTCAACAAAGCAACAGCCTTATAGATTTTGCTGACTACTCTTGGAAAGAATTCTTAAGACACAATCTCTCTAGGGAGAGCCTTTCAGCTCTGTGTGCATCTAGACTACAGCCACAATGAAACTGTCATCACTGCATCTGAGTTAAAAGTCCATCTAGTTTACTAGGCCTCTCTCCTCATATATGCAAACTCACAGGTCCTGAGCTGGGTGTCATTTGCACAAGGTTTCCTGACTTTATCTGTAATGCAAACAAACTGGCTGCTCCTAAGAAAAAACAAAAGACTTTCAGTTTCCTCTTCCATAAATCTGCAAGAAGGGAATTCCCAGAAGCACCAGACAAGAGGCAGAAGGTGAGAATTACCTAGCAGCCTTATAGAGTAAAAAACTGTAAGGAAGCAAGGAGCAGCCAAACACACGAGATGGATTTTGCAAATCAGGTTTATAACATTTACTTCCCACTAACGTATAGAAAAAAAATGTAACTGAATCTATGTCAATACTGCTTTTATCTTAACATAACCCTTAAAGCCTCAGTCCCATAGCCTTAAGCACCAAAGTACGGTGGGAAAACCTCTCACTGCGCCTCTGTCCTTGCTTTCAGACATAAGAAACATCCACCTACCTTTTTGAGGGAATGGATTTTGTCAGGCAGCTTCTCTTCTAGTTCAGCCACTTCCTGGTCCTCCAAAGTGTGAGCTTCTTCCTTCGAATCCTCTGTCGTGCCTGCACTCAGGTGTGACCCAATCTGTGACCTTTCAGAGAAAGAGAGCACTACAATTCACCACTTGCACCCAGGGCACTGTCAGCAGAGGAATCACTCCGCTCTGGACCTCTAATTCAAATGAACTGAAGAGAACAAGCCTCTGTGGTCACCACCTGCCAACTGCACAAAGAACCCTTAACACCCCAGTCCTGCCATCTCTGCGTGACTATCTTCCATGTGAGCCAGAGAGAGCAACTTCAGTGGAATACTCCTTATTTACTGTCCTTTAAACCGCAGAAATTCACTGCACTCACCCCACAGAATGCTAGCTCACCAACACTGTACTAAGGGTAGACATCAGCGCCAACTTTTCTGCCCAAGAAGGGACAACTTCTTTTGTGTCAGCTACTGCATGACATCTGCATACTCCATCAGAGGTCATCTGCTCAATGAAAGAACTCAAAACAGTTTTGACAGCCATCCTGAGAATGCCATCTATTTAAGTAGCCGATTATGCCTTTCCAAAAGCAAGCCCAACAGATACAGGGAGCACCCAGGTGTCTCTGCCATATTCAAATACACTTCCCACAGATAAGCAAGCTGTAAGACATACAATGGCAGTACAGTAATAGCAAAGAGGTCCGAGTACTGCACTGTAACAATAGGACATGTTAAAACAGAAAGAAAGGTATGTAGCAGGAAAAGAATGGGCAAGAAAGGAAACATCTTTTGCATTTATTCTTGGTTGAGGACTTTGTTCTAAATTATATTGAAAAAATGCTGCATTTTTTCAATAGGAAAGACTTATCATCCCAAATGAACACAGATGGATGCCAGCAGAGTGTCTGTCCTCTGTAACGCTCTCATATACGTGAAACTTCCATGAGAAGCAACCTAGTATTAAATACGAATAGAAACAGCTGCCCTTTTGAAAAGCAAAGCCTTCTCACAGCGCTATAAAACCAGTGTCAACTGCTTTAGTCTAAAGGATCAGAAACTTGAGAACATAGCAGTAATGGAAAATATATGGATTTCCTCAAATGTCTCCTTTCAGAAACGAGAAATATTGTCATTAGCAAGAAAGCAAACTATCAGTAAAGTGTGGAATAGTTAAAAAAAAACAAACCAAAACAAAACCACAGTTCGGATATATTCCTTCCTGAATTCACAGAGAATACTTGAACAGGGCAAATGTGGCTCTTGTTTCCAAATCTTTACTCCCATGAAGTACAGAAACATAGCCATTTTTTACTTAAATTCTCTCAACAGTGTGATTTCCTCTCCTAGAACTGGCACAATAGACCAGAAGGTCAGTAAGTACAATTCAAACGAGCTGAATTTCAGGATCAGAAAATGGCAGCAGATGAACAAGATAAGAAAAGAAGGAACACTTGGAGAGAATAATTTTTTATAAGAAGAATTCTTAAGACTTCTACGCCATCATTTTCCAGCCTATTTGCCCCTTAGTTTAGTAGTTGCGTGGACTCACCTAGAAGGGGTGTTTGGTCACTTGCTACCATAGATGCACACATCTCCCTCAACATAGGAGCTAACAGCTTTGGAATTTTTTCCTCTGGACAACACAGATACCTAAGAGTCTCATTGAAAGATTAGGAAGGGCTACACAGGCTTTACAGGCAGACTTACAAAGATAGAGTTCAGCTGATTCCTCCTCACACAACCCTTCTGGATCATTTCCATCCCTTTCAAAGGAAATCTAACTTAAGACAATTTTGTTAGGTAACTTCCACAGGTATCCATCATCTACTCTGGCCACTTTGCTCATGGTCTGTATTGATCTCTTAAAAGAAAAACAGAGGATATTATAGGGAGATGGAAGAACTCATTTAGAGTCAAGAAGGCTGATACACAGGTCATCAGCATCAAGCCAAGATGGCATCAAACTGCTCCCTTAGTAAGTAGGGTAGTTTGTTGCAGTTTTTCTTTCCTGGATTTTTTTCCGCCTTTCTCAATGAAGCTGTGGTTTAGCCACTGTATTTAATTCACACATTTTTGAAACCATATCCTGTGCATCGAATGTATAATGGCAAATGAAACTCCATTGCATGTGTGCTTGTAACCAATGAAATTACTTGGCCACAAACACCATATGCCCGACAGATACCAACAAGCCAAACATCTGACAACAGGGTTGATAGGCAGCATTAATGGCATGACAGAGAAAACAAAGGATGAAGAAAAAAGCCAAAATATTGTCAAGAAAACGGTAAAAGGTGTCTTCTTGCACAGCCTCCATCAGAATTACAGACAGTGGGAATGCTCAATTACTAAAATATCCTTCAGATGGAACACTGAAAATTTTCCACTGAAAGTTTATTAGCTCTTACAACAGACTACAAAACCTTGCAGGGTTCCTTTCACACTGAATGACTCTGTGATTTGAATAGCTGAGCCATGAACTACACCTCATAAGCTTTAAAATAACCTTAAAGCCTGTAAGAACAGGCCCTCCCATACTCATTCTGGTATTTACTGTCCCAAAGCAGACAATTCAATCTCCAGTCCCTTCCTTTCACCTGCGCAGAACAAACTGGCACACAGAAGAGGTCACAGGGGTGAAACAGACTGTCATGCAAGTGGGCCACAACACACAAGAATTTTCCTACCCGCTCTGCGAAGTACTGGACTCCAAAGAATCAACTAGCTGATCTGCAGGCTCTGTCTTTTGGGCTGAGTCTTCATTTTCTAACAACAAAGAGAATATAAGAAGAGAAGGTGAAATAAATGTTTCATGTTTATAATACACTGACAGGAGGAAAAACTGCAGCCAGCACTCAAATGTTGACAAGGTCACAGCTGTGGAACAAAGAGCTGTGCTAACCAGTTTTTCGTGTTATGAGCTGTATCTAGCACCTTGCAGAACAAAGATTTTTAATTGCCTCAACCGTAGGAAAGGGAGAACAAAAACCTATGCATGTTTTTGGTACAGACCCATTCTCAGAAGCAGGATTCACTCAGGAACCACCAATCCCAGCTTTAGAGGGACATAACAAGGCCAAATTTCATCACGTAAAAATGAGCTGACAAAGCCCTCGAAAAAGCAAACATGCAGTGGTTCCCACAGGGCACTGACAAGATGGAAATTCCCAAGCCCCTGCTAAAAGGACTGTCTATAAAGATGGCTCCTGATCTCCCCCGAGTCTCCTGAACTGAGGGAAAGCTCTGTCCCCACGCGACTGCGGTACACGCTCCACAGCCCTTCTGCCCGACTGCATTAAGGCAGCGAACCGGGCACGGACAAGTTCCAGCTGTCGCAGGTCGCCGATGATGCCCCTTGGAGCCACTGGCCCTTCCCAAGAG